>NW_006913048.1:1891931-1945765 GCF_000585515.1 Cladophialophora yegresii CBS 114405 | reverse complement strand
GGCGTGTCTTGCAGGGGAGAGGCGTGTCTTGCAGAGGAGAGGCGTGTCTTGCAGGGGAGAGGCGTGTCTTGCAGGGGAGAGGCGTGTCTTGCAGGTGAGAGTGCGTCGAGTACCGTCACGGCAATATTTCATCTCTTGACCGCACCGCTTCCGTCGAAGAGAGTGGTCTTTGCTTCACGAGAGTCTCAAGTGCACACGGGGCGGATGTTGGGCCATGCCTCGCTTTGGTCAAAAGGGTTTCGCTTTGCCTCCACGAGACTTGGATGCTATACGAGCACGGTGGAATGGGCGATGATGAGGAACGTCACGATGCCAGGTCCCTCCTGTCAGCCTGATAAACGGCCATGTACCCATGTACAGTATGTGTAATGATGATGTAGGTATGTATATATTGTTCTGCCGTAACCGGTATGCCGTCCGGAAGGTTTTGCTCTCACTTGCTCAACGCTCCCTCACTCGCTTTCCCGGTCATCACATCTTGTTCCTCCTCCGATCCAAGTAATTACTTCCCCCTCCGCTCCGAGGCATACAAACATGTATATGTTGTCTCCCGAGGACAAGGACATGTATTCTCTCCCAAAGACAAGCACTATCAGCCATTATGCAACGTGCCTCAATACTCACAAATTCACACTCACACGTCTGGCCTACACCAACGTGGTAAGGTCCATTCATCCAGATCGCGAGGACCCCTTGGGTCGTTACTACAGAGCACATCCTTATGCATTCGAACCATGTATCCATACGTTAGCGAAGATCTGGAACCGCCACGCCACGCCACACCATGCCACCAACTAGCCGGCCGGCTGGCTTGCTGCCGAGGACATTCTGACTTTGACGACACGAATTTCTGACTCTGTATTGCCGGATTCCCTTAATCTGAGACTCTGTACGGAGTCCACTGATCAATGAGATGAGCGGCGGTACTGATTTCTGACCATGTCTCCAGGCAGAAGAGCTGCTGTCGGTGCTGTGCTTACGTTCGTCTCTTTTATTCTCGACTCTTGCCTGTCGAATATCTAAGTGCTGCGTGAGCTCCGTTTCATATCAATTACGAGATTCATGTCCATATCCACGCAAAACAGATAACGAGCTATAAGTAGAGGAGTCTTCTAGCTTGGTCGACCGCCCACACGCGCATCGAGTGGACGCGTACGTGTCTATCAATCGGTGTCGCGCCACTCGCCCCCAGAGCGCCTGATACGTCCTCGACACGACACGTCGAAAGAGCCTCCTAATCCACAGCACGACGTAGGAAGCCGTCCATCCGGTGGTTCCCAACCCAGTCGCCGTGTTCAAAATGGTTCAAGACCCAGCCTCCAACGTCGACAAACCCGTAATCGTCATCGTCCCAGGTTCGTTCTCCCCGGCGCCATTCTACGCAGATGTCGTCGCCGCATTGCGCTCGCATGGATACGAGGCCATTGTCGAAACACTGCCATCATCCGCTCGGTCGCCTCTTCGGGGCGAGAAAGCAGCGACCATGCAGGATGACGCGGACCATTTCCGTAACATCGTAGAGAAGATTGCCGATCAGGGCAGGGACGTCGTCATCATGACACACTCGTATGGCGGCTTTCCAGGGACGGAGTGCTCCAAGGGTCTTTCGAAGGAAGAGCGAAACACAGCGGGCAAAACTGGGGGCATTTCGAGGTTCGTATATGTCACCTCGGTGGTGCCAACGCCGGGACACTCATTGAAGGATCTGATGGGCGAGTTGGTCCCGTCGTTCATCAACGTAGAGGTGAGCACGCAGCTGGTGCAGGCCAGCAGAGAGACTGACTAGCGGAACAGGGCGAGTTCATGAGCCACGTCACCGATGAAAGTGCCAGGTTGACCTTTTCCGATATGCCATTCGAGGAGGCCAAGGTCTGGGCAGATAGGATGTCTTATCACTCCGCAGCTAGCTTCGATGGAAAGCTCACATATCCGGGGTACAACAAGATCCCAGTGTCGTATGTCTTTTGTGAGCAGGATGTGATCCTGCCGCCGGAGTTCCAGAGATCCGTGATTGAGGGTATTGAACGGGAGAGCGGGAAGAAGGTAGATGTTCTTCGCCTGAGCACGGCGCATTGTCCGAATATTAGTGCTCCTCAGGAACTTGCTGCCACTGTCGTTAAGGCGATAGCAACAGCAGGTTGAGACGTAGTGTTGGATGGAGATTTGACCTACTAAGTGTTGATTGATTGACTGCTTTGATCTATGCTTCACGAGTTCATGGCGCATGTACTCTCGCTGGAGTCGTCTAGTAGAATAGATAACCCCATTTTGCGGAGAACTCTTTTCCGATCCGCCACGCTTTAGGATCCCAGGACGCTGCACCAGAGTCCAAGGTAAAGCTTGTAAGGCAGAACAAGTCCGCCAGGAATTCTTCCTCGTCAATGATACCCATCAGCGTGATCACATTATCTCTCATTTTTGGGAATGGAAAGCGATCGATCCAACGAGGATGCACGACTGTCAGTTGTAGCTCGGTGGGACGTAGTGACTCGGGTATTTCGGGGCCAACGGCACAGGACTTGCTCGAACAAGAGACAGAGCAAGAGATGCCCATCTTCCGAGTTTGCAGAGTCAGCGCATATGGTTTCGGTAGACGCGAAGGAGACAAAGGAGGCTGGCTAGGCTCTCAAGCCCTTTTAACCCCAGTAAAACGCACAGCTGCACTGCCTAAGCTGAGACGTACCATTGCGCCGTTCCGATAAAGTGCTCCATAGATGGAACTGGAAATCGTGGCGATGATGCCTGAATTTCCCTTGTTCGTCGCTACCTGGATCTGTTGCCCCGTGGGCGGTCGAGGTACTATCGCAACAAGGCGACAAGACTCATCTGTCACGGTACCCTCGCTGCAGACACTGCCGACCGTCGTGATGCTGTTCGGTGACTTGTCTGAGGCGCTCTCGCATCCGTGTTCTTCGCTGCTGAGTGCCTCAGCTGGCTTTCTGGCTTCTGCCAGGCGCTTCCCTTGTCGAGGGTGTCAGCAAAGAATCGCTGCGCCGGTCAGTCTTTGTTGACAAGGGTGGTGACGAACTTCGGGCTCGTTGTGCTAGTCTGTCCTGAATCTGTTTTCTCTTCCTCGGGTCCTGCACCCCGAACCAGTTGTCATCCAGGGCTCTTGCTCGCCCCATACTGCTCAGCCAATCTTGATGGCAAGGTGGACCAATGGCTGATTTTCAGGAATGTCTGTCAAGTGTTGTGAAGGCCAGGAGACTTTGATAGGGTTGTGGCTGCCTGGGCGAGCAGCGACCAGGAGGCCGACGGAACAATATGAAAACAGATGGTGTCCCTAAAGGCCTCTCTACCTAAGGGCTTTGCTTCAGCTCGTCGATACCCAGCCGCAGTTTCAGTGGCTTATTGGAGTCGCCTCCATTCAAGTGGACCATGGCACACGAGCCTTTAGTGCGATGTTCTGTCAGTCAGAACAGCATGCCAATACTATGTGCTCTGTAGATGGGAGAAATTGGGTCAGGTATCTCGTGACTAAGCTGGCCTAGCAGTGTGGGTAAATGGGAAACTTTGCCATGGAGTTGGGGTAAGTCAAGGTCGGTTGAGCGGGTATTGCGCCCCTCGGAATCCGTCCTGTAGCTGGAAGTTACCTAAATTCTGACTTTCTGACAATGCGGAGTACAGTCTCTGTGCCATTGCCACGGGTCTCAAACCATTTCGAACAACATGAAGTCTGAGATGTTCTGGATACCATGCGGCACAATGAACTTGCGGCCTGAGTTAGGATGAATGAAGCACGGGCGAAGCGGCTAGACATCGAGGAGCATGTACTGAAAATTTGTGCAGTTGCTTTCCTGACGGGAAACGGGGAGGCACTGTCGTGGTTCTGGCAGCCGCCATGATATAAGGAAACAGGCAACCTGGGGGACGCGCCCATTTATGACGAGGCTGATACGTACGGCTCGGCGGCGCATACAGTAGCCGAGCTGATCATTTTCATGCTTGAAGAGCAGAGGCACTGCAAGCAGCAATGGGGCAAGTAGGTACTCGTACTGTGTGCACAGTAACTCGTTGAATAGCCGTCGCGTTGACAGATAGCCGGTGGGAAGCAGCTTTGGTCTTCGCGAGCCACGTGTTTGCGGCAGAGAATTTCGGATCCGAAGATCCTGGTTGTGCCAAGAAGACCATGGGCGTCCTACACGTCCCGCAGGAAACGCATCTGGAAAGGCTCAGCTAAGCCTGCAGTTGCGGCGAGCAAGTTCAAGGAAATTCTCTGGTACCGAGCACAGGGCATAGTACTGCAACGGCTTGCTTCAAGGATGATGGGGCCAAGGTAATCATCAATTCACTCGCGACAATTTACTCTGTCGCAGCCGAACGTGACGGTAAATGTTGTGCGCCACACGTGACCGCGCCAAGACTGGTAGTCGGAGCTGCCACTGACAAGGTTGAGCTGGGAGACGAACTCTGAGTTAGCCATGTCCTCAAGAGTTCTCCGTACTCCGTAAAGCATAGTCGGTTCGATGCAAAGCAAAATTTCCATGTCTCTTCACGACGGGAAGTCCCCTCAGACCGGACGCCGCGCTTCGTATTTACCTTCTCTTGTTCTTGGGTTATTGCGTGGTTCATCATGCCGTTGCCACCCCCAGTCGCGAGCTTCCCACATCCCCAGATATTGTGGCATCCAAAAGGTTGCGCTGGCTGCCACTTCATAGGCTCGAACGGGGATTTACGGAGTCTCCATGTCTTGGTGCTCGCCAGGGGGGGAGGATATGCCCCGAAACCCCAAATATCCCGAAGCAACTCCGCACATTTAATTTTCTCTTCGAAACTCTAGAAAGGCAATTCCATCTGTGTCGACGGCTCTTCCGCCTTTATCTTCGGCCTCATTCGTCAGCTTACCCGCTAGGCATGTTAGTTGGGATACAGCTTCTCGGTCAGCCCATCTGACGTGGAGCGCTGCGCCTTATCCTGCCATGGCGACGAGGCGCATCAGGCCTGGACTTATTGGCTCGAGCAGTTTGCGTGTTCTTTCCTCTTCCGATGCTCCTTGCTTATCCGCTAAGCCCTGGCAGCGCATTCACTGTTTCCAAGCCAATGTCCGATCCGCACCCACAGGTGCTGCACATACGCAACCCTTGTTTACGGCCGGTGGGAAGCACTGCGCTTAGATTACGGTTGAGACCCTTGTCCAGCGGCAGGCATACCCACATCCCGGTCACTTGTTTTATGAATACTGAGTATAAACCCTCTTCCGTCCCTGCCTTCTATTGCTTCACGTCAGCTCTACGAATTCAGCGTGCCCGCTTCCGGTATACTCTGTGCTTCGGTAAATCATCAACGGGCTAGTGCTTGAAGTAGATATCTGAAGCAGCCGGCCACCATGTCTTTTGTCGACCTTCTGTTTCCCCAGGCGGAGCTCGAGGCTCTTGGGAACAAATGGCATGAACCGGCTCCTAAGAGGAGAAAGCTAGGATCTGGGATGCCGCAAGTGGTCAAGGAGAATCCGTCAGCACGAAGGAGGCAGAGTAATGAGACAAATTTGAGTCAAAGGCGCCATAGACTCTCTACACCCACGGCGCATCGACCTGGCATACAGTCATCATGCGCCGAGGATAGCAGAACTCGCCATACGAAGAGGTCGAACTCGGACTCGCAAGCGCTATTATTTCCAGCCACATCAACCCAGCAGGCGAAGCACACAACAACAAGCAAGTCATGTCTTCCGAGCTTCATCGAGCCTTCACTTCTGAGGAACTACCTTCGTCATCTTCATCCTAAAGACAGCAATCGGTACACGAGTCCCAGCAGTCCCAACTCGAATGTCCCTTCTACCGAGGATGCGGTCCCTTCTCCAGGCTCTCTGGTACTAGATTCAGCTCCATCTCCTGCCTCGACAGATAATTGCCCAACTCCGGGCGCTGTTTGTGACCAATTCCGTTCTGGACCATTCGGCCACTTGTTCAATGGTATGCGCCTCACCGACAACGAACGAGACCTGATGGAGGACCTACTGAGCGAGTCTCCTCCTACAATGCAAGAGGAAATGCCTACTCACAAGCGCAGACAGGAGGAGGGCAAAGTCCAAGTGGCATCGGAGGACTACTCTTCTATTGAGGAGTCGCTGCTACAAACGATGCTCCCTCAAAATCCACCTAAGGGGACTCAGGCCCTTGGTAACGAATCAACCAGCTCTGTCAAAACACCAAGGGAGTACGATGTGCATTCATCAGGATTGAGCCTGGCGACCGACGAAGCACAGGATGAGAGTGATGTTACCAGCCACAGGGGGATTGTCATCTACGATTATGGTGCACTCAGTGTTGACGACTTTTTCGATCTTGACGAAGCGTCTACCTGAGCTACGAATGGTGTGCGCACATGGCTTTACGCTGTCGTCGTGGTTTGGGTTTTGGTTGAGTCCAGATGCTGTCCTATACCGAGGGAGGATGAAAAAGGGCATCAGAGCTAGATTGCTAGGCGAAAATGATAACAATGACCCAGCAAGCATGACGACAACTCCCGTGTCTTTCACATGCCTTCTGCCCCAATTTACATCTCGAATTGTCGCACCTGGCACATTCCTTTCCAGCTCTCGCTCTAAATCCTGATTCCCTCCCTACCGGCTATGAGTATCACGTCTTCAAGGGTTGAGTTGTTTTGATGGCCAAGTCATGCTACTACCATTGCGTGGTGCTCATCATCTGCTCTGATGCTGCTTGCTGATCATCTTTCTGCGTGAGCACTACTAGTGCATCATCCGGGCCTTCGGCCGCTGTACGCTGACAGTGTTGGAAAGTGGACTAACTACCACTTTGGTTCGATCTGACGTGAAGTCCTATTCGGCCGCACCGCAGATCTCAGCTGAAGGGACATCCCAACAATTTCCACGTTGACAGTCTTGCAACTCCGTCTCTTCTCAGCGGACTCTGAACTGGACCTGGTGCCCGCCGGCACATCGACTCCGCCGGAACGTGGCAGGGTTGCGGCTAGTGGAAGATGCCCGGAAATGATACCTACACGCTACTACAGTGCCCGAGCCACACAGGTCGCTTTCGTTCACACCACGAAATCATCTAGTTGACTCGGCGCACGAAAGGCTCGTATCCAGCAAATCTTCGCTCATCCACGATTTCATGGCAAGAAAACTCCTCAAACTACAGACGTATAACCTTGTCTAGCCTGACTCTGGCCTCGTGGTGGACTGTACCTACAACCATATCGAGGAAAGACGAATTTAACGTTAGTCGAAAACTTCATCAACCTTCCACCGGAAGCAACCACTTGACCACTTCCCGCACGATCTGTTCCCGATCAAGCACGAGACATGGGTTGGGTTACGTGATCTGAGAACACATAGCCGCGGCAATATCTCCCTCCAATAAGTACGCAATGCGATCTCACCTTCCATCCAGCCTCCCTTGCAGCCCACAGGTCATCAGACGCGCGTTCGGATCCGACTCAGCATATTTCTCTCCCAGTAGTTTAACGTTGGTGCATTCAGCTTGCCGAGGCTGCGTGCTACAGACGCCGCCACCCTTGAACCTTACGACACAAGGGGGCCGGCTACTTCCTACAGTATTTCTCGGCGCAAATCTCATTGGATTGCCGCGAGGCCGGTGGCCTGTCCAAGCCTGGCGAGCCTGACCCTGTTCAAATTCGGTTCCCGCCCGCCGTGGCTGCCGCTGGCCGAATCGGACTGTCTCGCTCGCCGCTGCGGTGCCCGCTTCTGTGGAACTGTGTGCTTCGTGTTCCTTCCTGATGCTGGTACTCCGTACGAGTGTCGTTTGGGCCGTCCTATTCTGCCTTGCTGACTGTCTATGCACAGGTCATGCCTATTATCCAACACTGACGGAACCACTCATCTGGCCTGTCTTTACGAGTAGACGACGCGGGCGAGCGCAATATGTTCGACATCAACTCGTGCAACCGGTCAACGCGAAGGACTAAGCAATCAGCCGCGCGTGAAGATGTCGGAACGCGACTATTCCCGCTCCAAGTTCCCCTCTCAGAGGTGAAGATGCTACACACAGTAAGTAGGTGGTAGTTCGAGAAGTGATACCGTACCGTTGACGCAGGGCCCATTGGATGCGTTTGTACACAGTCAACCTTCCGTCGATAATGACTCAACCCCGCAAGCCTTCGTCTTTCGTCGTTTAGACCCACGGTATCCCAGTATGCCCAGCCAGTCTACCGTGTACGGGTATGCATGCAGGACCGATTCTAGGTCGAGGTCGAGATGTTTACATAGTCACCCGCCCCGACAAGGGAACAACGCTGCGCGACGGCAAGTCCCTTCAGCCCCAACGCATGAGCTACCTACGTACTGCTAAGTAGACCGTGCAGACTCCATGCATTTGCACGAGTCACTCGCTCTGCGTGCATTGAAGTCTATTTTTTTTGTTTTTTTAGACCCGGCGCAGCCTGGCTATCCCGTGCTTCGTCAACTTCCCCAGGCCGGCTGAATCGCAGAGCACGTACACGGAAATGTTTGCGAATCCGGTTTTCACGGTACGTACTCGTACCTCCCACCTACGAGGACTGTAGCATGCATGACACTGTCTGGCCTGAGTATTGCCTCTTGCTTGGTTGTCCCAGAGCACGTGCGACCGGGACCGTGCACACCGAGGTTCACATATGACATTGCTCAATCGGCTCCTGGCTGGCCGGTAGCGACCGTCGGTCTTGACAAGTCATGGGAAATTTCAAACTGCAGTTGCAATTATAGGGTTCGCTTCTCGACACAGTCCGTGTGCCTGCCACAGAGAGTCACGAGCGGTTGCGATCACTTCTGCTTCAGTACAGCGTACTGGGGATTGCGGTACAGGTCATAGCAGATGACCAGTCAACTGGCGGTTCCTATTAGAGGTTGAGAATATGCAGCTCAGTCTGCATCTCCCCTGCTAGGGCCTGAGGCTGGACCGGTACTAGGGTACTGAAGAAATGTTCACTGACCAGAAGGAAGCGTGCGTTTGGTTGCCTAGGTTGTCCTTGAAGCGTGATCCTCTCGCCAGCAGCCTTCACCCGCTTTTAACATTACAACACAGCTCAACACATTTAGGCGCTTCCTTGATCCTTTCAATCAGGAAAACGTCCCAGATAGACACGCTGATCCTTCTGATCAACTCCCAGCGGTCAACGCCAGGCAAGCGTCCACCGCAAGCCCTACTCGACCTTCCTTCTGCCGCACCACGTCATCGATGACCTCCTTGTCCAAGTTCGGAAACATCCCACATAGAGTGTCGACCACAGTCCTGTGTTCGACTCTGGAGATGCGTCGTGCTTCAGCCGCTTCAGCACTCGCCTGACGCGCCGCGGATTCTTGCGCATCGTAAGAGGGTACGGCACCGGCCTGAGGTTGAGAAGGTGGCGGTTGGAATACACTTGGACTCAATCGGGGAGGAGGCCGAGGGGCTGGGTTCGGGCTCGGCCGGCGCTCCTGAGACGACGTATCCTGATCGGAGAATATCCGTCCGATCGTGGAAAGCGGCCTTTGGATTGTCCTCAACAAGCCCGCAACACTGTCATCCGAGCCGTCGCCGGAGCTGGTGTTTTGCCTGTTCGAATCCCTGCGGATGGGGCTCCGCGACGTCGACGTCACGTCCATAGAGTTCCGGGGTGTGAGTTCCGGCTCTGCGAGTGACGATTTCTCTGCAAACCCGGCGATTGGGCTGAGTGCCTCGTTTTGACGGTTTTGCTCGGCGATTTCTGCCACCGCGTTCTCGACGTTACGCTCGAATTCCTCATCACTGACAGTGAGAGTTGTGCGATCCAGACCTTCAATGAACTGGATTGCGCCAGACAGTGAAGAGAGATAGTACCCGGCCTCGCCGACGAGCTTCTCCTGATTTCGGAAGCGCAGAATATACTGCACGTTGGAGACCATATTCTCTGGGTTGGCCTGCAGAACCACGTAGATCAAAAGGGGCACGAATGAATCTGCTGAGGTGTCCGAGCTCTTTGAATTCTTGAGCAGGCCGAATATGACCTTGCAGCAGTTGAGAACGCAAATGACCTTGTCCCTGGGCGCTCGATAGCCCTTGATCTTGAGAAGCTCCTGTTGTGCAAGCTTGAGGAACCTCTCGCCGTTGGGGCCCACCGGAGCGATGTCGAGGTGCTCTTCTCGGACCCAGCTGTAAATCCTTATCTTCTGCGCCAGAATGTCGTCACGCTCCACGTCTTCCTGATGCTGGCCACGTCGTCCTGGCACCGAGGCCTTTTCCAACTCTTTCCGCCTGCCTCTGGATCTTGACCGCCCAACTTGAGGTGGTGGGGGAATTGCTGGAGAAAAGGTCTGGGAGTACAGTCGATTCATTACAAGCTTTTCCATTCCCTCCTTGGCGTTGTCGAATTCATTATCCGACACTTCTCGCCAAACATCACAGAGAGCCATCTTATTTGTGATAAATGCCAGAAAGTCGCCTATAATCTTGACCTGTTCGTGAACCATCCATTGCTTCTTTCCAAACTCTGTTAGAAACGAGCGAAGGAATTTGGCGACCGGATCAGCCGATTTGTGCCGTAGCTGCTCGAGAAATCGGTGAAAGTCAAACGGTAATTCAGGTTCGGGTTCTGGCGGCGGTGGCTGCGCCGGAAGAGAAGTTGTCGAGGCGTGCCCAGGGCCCTTCAACGGTGGGCTCCTCAGTTGACTTGACTCATGGTTCAAAGCATCTTGAGGCGGCGAAGGCAGAGGCTTTTCTGAGTGATGAGAGATGACTGGAGATGTTACGGTGTCGAGGTCCCGAGATCGGAGGGGTTCCAAGCTTGATCTCCTTACTGGAAACCCACTGGCTGAGCCAAGGATAGGGCCTGACATTTCGTGTATGGGAGACATAATGGATTCCTTCGAAGGAGCTGCTGTCTCATCATCGAATTGGTCCATGATACTCTGTATTTCTGATGTAGAGTCTGCATCTGGGTCGTTGCCCGACTTCTGATTAGGCAGCTCTGCATTGTTATCCTCTGTGTCCTGGGCATAGGCTGGGTCTTTCTCATTATACTCGTCTTCTGGTAACCGTACAGACGCATGTCTTGATATAGCTGGAGTCTTCGGAGTAGGGTCGAGGTATGGCTTCTCGCTAGCAGCTGGGGGTTCGGGAGGTGGAGGAGTGGAGGGAAGGACTTTTGGTGACGGCACATGGTTGTTGTCAGTCTTGGGATCGTTGGTATCAAGTCTGTGTATCTTCTCTGCGGCGTCCAACCCTGGTTCAGTGGCTCTTTCCGGAATCACATCTCCAGGAGTGTCGGCGTCGCGAGCGAGCACCCCTGTAGCTGGGTCTGGGTCTAAATCTATGAGATTTGGCTCAGACGTTTCCGTCGGTACGGCTTTCTGCTCGGTGTCCATAGCTGCATGGCTGTCGTTCGGTGACATTTGGCAGATGAATGTAGCGTATCTTTGACATTAGCCGGTGATCAGCAGCCACACACCATGCTTCGTGAATGGAGGTGGGTTCAGCCTGGTGCAA
The DNA here is from genome assembly GCF_000585515.1 of Cladophialophora yegresii CBS 114405. Taxonomy (NCBI): domain Eukaryota; kingdom Fungi; phylum Ascomycota; class Eurotiomycetes; order Chaetothyriales; family Herpotrichiellaceae; genus Cladophialophora; species Cladophialophora yegresii. The sequence goes on along the minus strand of NW_006913048.1, from coordinate 1,934,357 downwards.
CCACCAATTCAGTGGTAGTACATGCTGAATGACGACAATCCCGAGCAGACGTCACGCGACGATATGGTCCTCGGGCTCGTAGGGTATCGCTGAGATGAGGAGACTCGAGTCTGCAATAGTTTCTGATGCTGATGTGCCGCGACAGAGTCTCCTTTTCGACGAAGCTGGAACGCTTCAATCCCTTCTTTGTAACGATGACTTGTCGCAGCCCTGCATAACTGTCGGAGATATTGCAAGGCCGCCAATGTCGGCATCGTGCAGCCGCACATGTGGGTCAGGATTTGCGACTTCTTATTCGTCGAGGATTTAGCATTATCTCGTTCGAAGTTCGTCTCTCACTTCCATTTCATTTCTGCTTCATGTCTATCTCATGTCCACCTCACGCAATCGCATCGAGGTACATTCGTCCGCAGGAAGTCGCCGCGACGATTCGACACTTTAGACAGCCAGTTCAGCTTCATGTGCGGCATTTTCTTTTCTCTAGCGAGAGCACGTGAGCTTGGCCCGGACGACCTTGTCAAGGACGAGTTGATTGCAAGAGGGCCGGACAGCTACAAACAGTTACACATCGCAGTCCCTGCCGCATCCAGCGACATAGATCTGACATTCGTCTCTTCTGTTCTAGCCCTGCGAGGGGATTATGTCCAACAGCAGCCGCTGCAGGAACCCTCTTCTGGATCTGTCCTTTGCTGGAATGGAGAGGCCTGGAAAGTAGAGAGGTCTGCGGTTCACGGGAACGACTCGGCACGCATATTCGATCTCCTTGTCCATGCCTCACACTCGGGTGGCTCCCAAAATCGTCGGCATTGTATAGTCCAGGTTTTGTCAGCCATAGCGGGACCCTTCGCATTCGTCTTCTTCGATGCGCCAAATTCTACCGTTTATTACGGCAGAGATCAACTGGGACGGCGCTCACTACTTGTTGCCCGCGGCAAGGAGGACTCGCTGACGTTGTGTAGTGCTTTCACAAGTCCATTGGCCGCAGGAGACACCGAGGTCTCCACGTCGGCCCTCCATTTTGTTTCGCTGGAAGATGGGCACATCGTGCGCGGCGAGCTGCCGTGGCTTAGCGGGCGCGCCATCTTCAATCAGACGCAACCGCCGTATGACATTGAACCGATTCCGTCTTCTACTAGTGTTATCAATGTTTTGCAGCATTTAAAGAGTGCTGTGGCAACCAGGGTTAGGAACATTCCAGTTCACTCTCCCAGACAACTGGGATCCGATGCTGCAAAAGTTGCAGTCCTTTTCTCTGGAGGACTAGATTGCACATTGCTTGCTCGTCTCATGCATGAAGTGCTACCCAAGGAAGAAGCAATAGATCTGTTGAATGTGGCATTCGAGAATCCACGTTCCATCGCTGCCATGGCTAACGCTATAGAATCCGCCTACGAGGTGTGCCCGGATCGAGTGACAGGCCGCAGCAGTTTTGCTGAGCTTTGTCAGGTATGCCCGGGTCGACAGTGGAGGTTCGTCGCAATCGATATTCCCTACACCGAATCACAAGCCCACACAGCTACCATACAACGACTCATGTACCCGCACAATACAGAAATGGATCTTTCCATAGCCATGGCACTCTACTTTGCTGCCCGCGGCACTGGAAGCTTGTCCGAACCCCCACAGCTCCCGGCTGCGGAGGCCAAGCTTGCCACCTCCTCTGCTAGAGTCCTGCTCTCTGGACTGGGCGCAGATGAGCTATATGGTGGATATTCCCGACATGCTGCGGCATTCTCCCGAGGAGGGTTCACTGGCCTCGGAGACGAACTTGAGCTCGACTTTAACCGGATCGGCACGCGTAATCTGGGTCGCGATGACCGTGTTATGAGCCACTGGGGAAAAGAGGTGCGTTATCCTTACCTCGACGAAGATCTCGTAAAGTTTTCTTTAGCCCTTCCAGTATGGGAAAAATGCGGATTTAGAGTTGGAAAGAAGATTCCAAGACATTATGAACAAACGGGTCGAGTGACCCAGCCCGAAGACCTTGAGCCTGCAAAAATGCTGTTAAGGCTGGCAGCGTGGGAATTAGGGATGCGCACTGTGGCCTCAGAGAGGAAGAGAGCAATTCAGTTTGGCGCCAAAACTGCGAAGATGGACGTCGGTAAAGGGAGGGTGAAGGGGACAGCTGTCTTGGGGGCTGCAAGATGACACGGTCTTCGGTCTCATCCCACAGCGTCGGAGGGAAGGAGTGCTAAACGATCACCTCGGGGGCGAAGCGCGCAAATCGGCGGCGGTGATGACAAAACACAGATACTTCTGAGGCTTCTAAGCTTTGAGCTGGATGCAAGCGTTTCAAGAACGTGTTGCAACCGCCAAGCTGGCTCATGAAGGTGAAAAGGCAAGTCTGAGCCGCAGATTCTCGATGTCTCGAGCCACGGCGATCGATGACAACAGCCGCTAATGATGTTACGGGATTTGCATCGAGTCATGCGCTGCAACAACCGGCCTTGCATGTATTCCAATGCCACGCGAGGTATGTACTCGTGGAAGCAGTCCAGCCTAGCTCCTCCTTTCCGCATAGAGAACCTTCCGGACCTGATGTGCCATTTGAGGACCTGGATGCGCCGGAGAAGAGCGATCCTCCCCTCTCCATTTTCATCCCCACCCAGGGGACTAAATCTGGTCTCACAAATTTTTAGTTGCAGGAGCTGTCCGGTCAAAGGGCGCGATGACGATGCTGAGGTCGGAGGATAGAAATGGCTTCACTGTGATTCAGTCCAGATACCTTGACACAGAAATCAGCAACGCCTGCATCAATGGACGCTGCTTCGCTGCCTTCCGTCCAAGAGGTCCACTCAAATGACCTAGGAAGGCATGAGCTGGCATATTTTACCGAGACCAGCAAGGAGGAATCAGGGTCTACAGTACCTGCATTTTCAAACCCACAACCAGACGTCGACGACAGCAACAAGCACATCGACACTATCAACGTCGAAGACCCCGAAACGAATTCGCTTCCCAACGACGAGTTCCCCGAGGGCGGCCTTCAGGCATGGCTAGTCCTAACAGGTGCATGCCTCGCTCTATTTGCTTCGTTTGGCTTTATGGTCTCCATTGGTACTGTCCAGGAATACCTTCAAACCCACCAACTCTCAGCCTATACATCCCGCGACATTGGATGGATACCTTCCGTCTTCGTTTACCTCGCCCTCGGACTGGGCATATGGGTCGGGCCGCTCTTTGACCGTTATGGACCACGCTGGATTGCCCTGCTTGGTAGCATAAGTTACATCGTCATGGTATTCCTCCTTGCAGAGTGCCAGAAATACTGGCAATTCCTGTTGTGTCTGGGCTTTCTGGGAGGAATTGGAGGTGCAACCCTGACAACGACAAGTTTGGCAGTGGTCTCCCACTGGTTCAAGCGGCGACGAGGGCTTGCTCACGGCATCGCGATGGTTGGGTCATCGTTTGGCGGTTTCACAATCCCGTTGATCCTACGCGACACGCTGCCCAAGTACGGCTATGCGTGGTCGATGCGCATTCTAGGCTTTCTATTCTTCGGCTGCTTAGCCATCGCGAACGTATTGATGAAACCACGTCTTCCACCCTCTCCCGATGCACGGAAGCAGGCCATCATCAGTCTCAGTTTGTTTGGGGACCTGAAGTTCACGTTCCTCACCATCAGCGTCTTTGCATTTGAGATCGTCCTCTTTGGTGCGCTGGGGATCCTCCCGACATACGCAAACTACGGCACTGGGTTTCCTCATGATACCGGCTTTTACATCATCTCTGTGCTGAACGCAAGCAGCTGCTTCGGACGAATTATTCCGGGATATATATCCGACTCGATCGGTCGGTTCAATACGTTGCTGGCCATGATCCTCTTTACACTTCTGCTGATGCTGATTATCTGGCTTCCATTCGGTCATAATTCCCTCGCCGCACTATACGTTTTCTGCACGTTGTTTGGATTCGGCACCGGCAGCTGGATGGCGCTAACACCGGCATGTATCGGTCAGCTCTGTGAAGCAGACCAGTTTGGGCGATTCTATGGCACTTGCTATTTTATCGGGAGTTTGGCTGCATTGGTGTGTATCCCCATCAGTGGCCAATTGGTGGAGGCGGCGGGTGCGAGGGTAATGGTGGGCTTTATGTGTGCTGTCACCGCCTTGGGCATGGGAACCTTCGTGCTCAGTCGATGGGCTTGCCTGGGCTGGCGGTGGAGGTGGAGGGTGAAGGTGTAAATGGGTGCCGGAAAAAGCAGGCAGAGTGGGAGTTGTTCTCGTCCCTATCATTTGCTGGTGGACAGGCATCTTCAGGAGACCGTATTCATTCGTCTGTCCGATATCTGTACATTCCTCAACGTGCTCTATATACAGGTGCCCGCATATTTTCACCGTGCTGAGAGCTTGCGTATTAGATTGACCCGTCCGGTACCTCCAGTGATGGTCCCTGGATGAGTTGTAGATAGGCAGACTTTTTTGCCGTACTGTTTCTGCCCCATACCGCCTCGTTGTGACCTTCATGGTCTGATCCGTCTACCCTGTCCATGAGAACATATGGTAGAACCGTGATCTTCTGGTATTATCGTCCCAACGGCCTCGAAGACTTCATTCCGATCCGCTCTTACCAAGCTCGATTGGCTGCAAGGATGTTTCCATGTTTGCTTGCGGCCGAGTTGGCGTACGGTAGCGCTTGTTCCCCCTAGCAATCGTCACAGCGGGATAGATGAGAAGCAAGCCTCCGAACAGACTGGCAGCGCCCCCGAACGCTTGGCCGTGTGTGTAGTTGTCGGTTGTGGTGTCGACGAGGGCACCAGCAATCGGCGTACCTATCAAGCCCGCGAAAGCAGCGCCTGACCAAGCCATACCGGTCCTTGCGCCGACGACGCTCGGTGTCGGGGACATGAGAGGGACGACTGCCGCCGGGATGGCAACAGTGATGCCTGCCATGAACCCCACGAGAACGGCCCATACCGTGATGCCAGCAATGTCGTGGATAGCTATCCATCCTAGGATCAGAACGCCCAGACAGACACTCCCGGCTGAGAGGACGAGGGCGGGGCCAACTCTGTGCGCGACCAGGGCAGGAAGGATCCGACCGGCGAAGCTGCCTGCATTGAGGATAGCCAAAAGGTAGAAGGCGTAGGAGACGCTCGTCTTGATCGAAAACTGGGCATAGGGTGTGACGAAAATCAGAGGCACCCAGTAGCCGAGGAAAACGAAGAACAAGCCTCCAAACAACACCACGAATGGTGGCTCCCTAATGGCAGAAGGATCAAACAACGGTCCTTTGGGACGTCGATGCGTCGGATCGGGTCGAAGGAGGAAGTAGGTGGCTACTATCATGGCGAGGATTATGAACCCAAAGATACGGTTGACCCAGCCGAAGCCTATCTCGGGCTGCAGTTGGCGGAACATGATGGGCAGCACGATCCCGCCTATGGCTGCTCCAGATGAAGATCCGCCGATCGCAAGAGGACGTTGTTTGGCAGTGAATGTCTGGCTGATGACTGCGATCGACGGGATATAAATCATGCCGCTGCCTGGAACGCGGGTCAGTACAAGTTGCTGGTCGGCATCAGACAATGGAAGCTCACCGAGGCCAACACACACACCCTGCGCGAGGATGACCTGATAGTACTCCTTCGCAAGGCTCAGCATCATAAAGCCAAAGACAACCATGGTGCCTCCCACCACCAACAAGGTTCGGATATAACCGCGGTCATATAGAGCACCTGAGACGATCCCCGTGAAGCCCAGCAAACAGACTTGGACAGTGCCAATCCATGATATGACAGAGGGAGTATGGTCCGCAAGCAGGTCCTGCTCATAGAAGGCCTGGTATGCACTGAAGGAAGATGCCACGCCCCATGTGATGAAGAAGACGAAGAAGGTTCCTAGAATCCTGCAGGCTTGCGTAAAGTTTCGTGGGGAAGTTCGACTACTGGAGACGGCGCCATCTTTCGCGAAGCCTGCCAGCTGCTCCCTGTCGGCGGCGCTTAGGGCACATACTTGTTCATCTTCCCTAGTTGTCATGACAATATGGCGAGACCGGACGAAACGTGCTGAGTTGTCTCTTCAGGCAACTGAAGAAGACAGATGAAGAGCCAGGGCACGCACTCAGCACTCCTGGGACTTTACGCTTCCCGTAAGGCGGAGGCGTCATCGGCATATAGCCACGGCTGCCATGTGGACTGCTAAATTACTGGGGCAAACTCTTTTAATTGAAGCCAATGAAGCCTAAAGGCGGCACGACCCCCCTTGTGCCCTCTCCTGCCCCTGTGCGTCGCTTGATCCTCCGTATCTGGGGAGCCACGGAGCCTGTCTCGCCTATTCAGGTGGCCGCATGCGGCTCAAAACATGCAGAACTCGCTCAAGGCCTGTCCGGGTTTTAATTTGGCTGCCACTGCCATTCACTGAGCAGGCCGTCACTACGACTTCAGCCTAGCTATCGTCACGACGTGAAGTTTTCCGTTGTGCGGTGTGAATCCAGCGCCGCTCCGCCACTGTTCTCCTATTCAGTCCGACGACTTGTGCTTTCACCAGACTCGTCGCCGTTTCAAGTACTCCAATAAGCCTTTGAAGTTTCCAACTGCCACCACTTGACTTTTCGTTCTACAGCCCCAACCTTCTCATCCACACAGAGCATCAAGATGGCCGACACAGAAGATGTCAGAGATGAGCGCAAAGACAGCCACGACGATGGTGGTGAGGAAGAAGTAAGGACACCGCTCGCGGCGTTGCAGAGTCGCAGCCTCGTCACCACGATATCTGCGCTGACTATATCTACAGGAAGAGATTGCAGCAATGAAGAGGCGCGTTGCCGAGATGGAGTCTGAAGCCGCCAAGCTGCGCGAGATGCAAAGTCACCTTGAACAGTCGTCGGAGAGCGTGCCTAGAGAGGACCGCGAAGACGTGGACGCGCGCAGCATCTTTGTCGGTAATGTGGACTACCAGGCGACACCGGAAGAGATCCAAGCACACTTCGCAACTGGGCCCGGGACCATCAACCGCGTCACGATCCTCCTTGACAAGTTTACTGGTCATCCCAAAGGGTGGGTTTAAAAACATCCAAGCACTTCCACACGAGGCTTGTTTTAAGAGCTGGACACCTTTCAAGAAAATCATTTCATGCTGCCTGGCAAGAGATGGATTGCTAATGGAACCCCGTCGCGCAGGTATGCATATGTGGAATTTTCAGAACCAGGGCTGGTGGCTCAGGCGTTGGTGCTCAACGAAAGTACCTTCCGTGGTCGTGCATTAAAGGTGTGTGACAAGGCGCGAATGTTGGAGAGATGATGCTGACGAGGACCGCGCAGGTCGTGCCTAAACGCACCAACCTTCCTGGCATGACGCGAGGTCGAGGGAGAGGCGGCCCTATGCGCGGTGGTCGAGGGGGGTTTGGCGGACGAGGAGGTTTCGGCGGCGGCTATGGTGGTGGCTACGGCGCACCGAGGGGCACTCCGCGGGGTGGGTTTAGAGGACGCGGCCGTGGGTATGCACCGTACTGAGCGGTATCAGAGCTTGCGTCAGTCTCGAGAACGTCGTTTCCAGGGTGGCACGCGACACAATTAGGCGCTGGGAGGGCTGCGATCAATTTGGAGAAGTCCCCGACTGCACTTGCGCTGGGCATCAGGGCACAATGAAAGGGAGCTCCCATCCGACAGGAAAGAATTCCACGGGTGGTGCAGGTTTAGTGGCTCATCAATCAGTCATCTTGGAATCAAACGCGTCAATATTGGAAGGGCCAAGGCGCCGGAACTGTAAGAGGTATGAAATCTAAAGGACCAGAACCCAGACGAAGCCTGCTAGCAGCCTAAAACCACCGCTGGGACGAGATCCACAGTGCCATAAGAGTTGGTCTTGATGAGCGGCATGTTTCCTCGCCTTATTGAAAAGTACGGGGCATCACGGTATGAATGAATGCTCGTGTTGATGAATTGACTTGACTATGGCCTCGTTGCCTTACGGGCCTCTATGACATAAGCGTCACGCTTCCTGCTCCATCAGCGCTGGCCTGAGAGACACACTTTCTACCTCCCAGTCAGAAGGAAGGACAGTTCGATTTTGCCAGCAACGGTGGTTATCCTTACGCGAACGGTGGCACTGTTGACCGCAATCGTTCTTATTATGCAAGCATGACCTGAGCGACGAGGTTGCCTTTGCGTTTGGCCTGTCTTCATATGTACCGTACCTTCCGCTCTCTTAGCGCGACTGCGCCACCATTGAGACTCCCAAAGTTCAAACGGCCTCCAAAGACTGAGTAATTCATTGCCAAATACGATTGCGCGCCTACAACAACTTCGCTGTCCACGGTCCATCACTTTCTCCACCCTAGGATATTGCTGTTGCGAAGCGGACTCTGCAGAGTGTTAACTACGAGCACGACTCTGCTGTGAACCGAGTTACCCCGCCGATTGCAGCTGTCCGCAGGCTACACTCCTGGACCACGGTCCTGCGGTCAAACATCCAGGATGCCTGAAGCAAACCTGCCTGCGTACGTGGCTCGAATCCCATCAAGCGTGAACTCAGGCTGACTTCAAGGAATTAGAGAGCCTAATCTGCGAGTGACAAGTTCGTCGAGTTCTTTTCTCTGCGGTCTATCCGGCGCTCGAAACTGACTTGGCACAGTTATTGCGGCTGACGGCCTGTACAAAAGAGATGTCTTCCGTGGGCACAACACTTGGAAGCTACGAGGACTTATATGCTAAGTAGATACAGGCTTTCCCGACCCATTCGCTGTTGCGACCATCTCCGGGGAACAAACGAGGACAACCTCCGTCATCAGAAAGACCTTGAATCCTTATTGGAATGAAGCGTTTGATATGTCCGTCACCCAAGCCGGAGAGGATTGGAGCATAACGTTGACTGTCCACTAGGAGAGTGACAGAAGACAGCATTTTGGCAATCCAGATCTTCGACCAGAAGAAGTTCAAGAAGAAGGACCAAGGCTTCCTTGGTGTCATCAATATCCGCATCGGCGATGTCATCGACCTGGACATGGGCGCAGACGGTATTTCATAAGCATTGCAAAACTGGAACACAAACTGATCTTTATCTAGAAATGCTTACCAAGGATCTTAAGAAGAGCACCGATAACCTTGTCGTCCACGGAAAATTGATCGTCAATCTCTCTACGAACCTCTCAACACCTCCGCCTCAACAGAATCGACCCGCTCCGAGCACCGCGCCAAGTGTAAATGGGGCCTCGAGTCTCCATGCCGGCAGCAGTACCAATGTTAATCAAGCACTCCCCGTCCGAGCCAGAAGTCCCGCATCCCGGACGGCGACGTCAGGCTCTGGAGAGGCAAGGTCTTCGACCGCGGCGGTTAATCCACCCAATGCGCCATCACAACCGAACGGCACCACCAGTGGTGGGAGATCTGGCGGGTTCAGCTCCTTCGAGGACAGTCAGGGACGGCTACCTGCGGGCTGGGAACGTAGAGAAGACAACCTTGGCAGGACTTACTACGTCGATCACAACACGAGGACCACGACATGGACGAGGCCTTCAAATCATATGAGCGAGTTGGAGGCACGCAACCGCGCCGAAGCGAATATGCAAATGGAGCGGACTCGCCACCAGAACCGCATGCTTCCCGAGGATCGAACGGGCGCCAACTCGCCCAACTTGCAGGATTCTCGAGGATCGCCCCAGCCACCGAACGCAGTCTCAATGATGGCTACAGGAGCAACGACTGCCGGAACTGGCGAACTTCCTGCTGGGTGGGAGCAGAGACATACCCCTGAAGGTCGCGCTTATTTTGTCGACCACAACACCCGCACCACGACTTGGGTGGACCCCAGAAGACAGCAGTATATTAGAATGTACGGCAACAATCCTGCCGGGAACAACACTACCATCCAACAACAGCCGGTCTCACAACTGGGACCCTTGCCCAGCGGATGGGAAATGCGACTCACCAACACTGCCCGCGTGTATTTCGTCGACCATAACACAAAGACCACCACTTGGGATGATCCACGACTGCCATCCTCACTGGATCAGGGCGTGCCGCAGTATAAGCGTGATTTCAGACGGAAATTGATCTATTTCCGCTCGCAACCAGCATTGCGGATCCTGTCTGGCCAGTGCCACATCAAAGTACGCCGTGGTGCGATCTTCGAAGACTCGTACGCCGAAATCATGCGACAGAGCGCGACCGACCTGAAGAAGCGCCTGATGATCAAGTTCGACGGGGAGGATGGTCTCGACTACGGAGGTCTTTCCCGGTGAGTATGCCTGAAGATGTGATCCTTTGTTTCTGCTAACGTCTGCCACAGTGAATTTTTCTTCTTGCTCTCACACGAAATGTTCAACCCTTTCTACTGTTTGTTCGAATACTCAGCACACGACAACTATACCCTGCAGATTAACCCCCACTCTGGCATCAATCCGGAGCATCTGAACTATTTCAAATTCATCGGACGAGTGGTCGGCCTGGCAATCTTCCATCGTCGTTTCTTGGACTCCTTCTTCATTGGCGCGTTCTACAAGATGATGCTGCGAAAGAAAGTGACGATCAACGATATGGAAGGTGTTGACGAGGAATATCATAAGAACTTGACTTGGATGCTGGACAATGATATTACCGACGTCCTTGACCAGACCTTTTCTATTGAAGATGAACAATTTGGTGAGACAAAGACGATAGATCTCAAGCCTGGCGGGCGAGACATTCCTGTCACGAATGAGAATAAGAGAGAATATGTCGAGTAAGTACCCAGTTACCCGGTAACACTGCGGATTCGGCTGACTGGCGTCCTTCAGACTTCTCACGGAATGGAAGATCCAGAAACGCGTCGAAGAACAGTTCAACGCTTTTATCACAGGCTTCAACGAACTCATCCCTGCTGATCTGGTCAATGTCTTCGACGAGCGTGAGCTCGAGCTTTTGATTGGCGGTATCGCTGATATCGATGTCGATGACTGGAAGAAGCACACCGACTACCGCGGGTACCAAGAACAAGATGAGGTCATCCAAAACTTCTGGAAAGTCATCAGGTCGTGGGACGCAGAGCAGAAATCGCGCTTGTTGCAGTTCGCTACTGGAACAAGCCGTATTCCTGTTAATGGATTCAAGGATTTGCAAGGTAGCGACGGTCCGAGAAGATTCACGATCGAGAAAGCTGGAGAGATAAATGCTCTACCCAAGAGTCATACCTGGTGCGTCTTGTGTCCCGACAGTTCGTTTTGAGATCACTCGCTAACAAGAAGGCAGCTTTAACCGTCTTGACCTTCCGCCCTACAAGACATACGAAGCGCTAAACGGCAAGCTTTCGACAGCCGTCGAGGAGACATTGGGCTTTGGTCAAGAATAGTCCGACGCTTGGAAGCCTGGGCGACCCCTTTAGCGAATTGCAGCCGATCATCACCATGGAGAGCAAGGGCTGTGGTGTGGCAGAGGATAAGAGGACGGGCTTGCCTAACCTTTAGTGAGGTCTATGGAAGCAGTGAAGCACAGTCAGTGGCGCCGCGTGACTTATGGTGTGCTGTTGAAGAGCGCATAACCTTTGTTGATATGCACCGAGTGCACGGAGATGAATTTGGGAACCTGTACAAGGATTATCTTGGGTCGGATCCTTACGCCTGTCCCGTGACGAGCGTTGTTTTGGGGTGACAATGCGTCGCTGAGGTAGCGTTGTACCTGGGTGGCAGCGTACAGAGTTGGAGCAAAGCAAGCAGGTCCAGATGATGGAGTATTGGTGTCATACAACCACTTGGGAACCATAAAATGCGCGCAATGTGAGCACCCGCCAGACAGCGCACTTCACCGTTCTGCTTGGCGGTGCTCGTGCTCATGCTCATGCTCATGCCCATTCTCAACTTCCTCAGGCCACGTCCACCCATCTGCATCATACGGGGGCGGCTCCTCGTTGGCGTCTGGTTGCACTGCATTCAGGCTTCTGGTAGATGGTATCAGCACGGCCTGTAGCATTGTGGTCGAATGCGACGACGACGACGACGATGCCAGGGTAAAGGGCTGCGCCAAGTATGGCGGGTCCCGAGTTGGTCTGTGTCTAAGTGCATATTGGATGCGGAGATCAAGGTCGTCGAGGCGGTCTCGACAACTCGATTTGGACGTATGCGCGCCCGAGTCGCTTGATCCTGTTCTTCTGCGTAGAGACACAGCCGCAGACCCAGGGCTGATCGTTTGGGTAGAGGGGTCTTCTTCTCTTGTTGTTTTTCTGCGTAGAGACCCAGACCTGGGGCTGTTCGTTTGTGTGAAGGGGCCGTCTTCTCCTGTTGTTCTTCTGCGTAGAGACCTAGGGTTACCCGTTTGTGTAGACGGATCGTTGTCAGAGTCGATGTCTTGGCCCTCAATATGTGGATTGTCGTTTCCAGAGATTGTGGCGTCCGAGCCGCCTTCTCCTGCGCTTCTGCGGAAGAACCCAGGGCGACTCGTTTGTGTGGAGGGGTCGTCTTCTCTTGTTCTTCTGCGTAGAGAGCCAAACCCAGGGCTATTCGCTTTTGTAGAGGGGTCTTCTTCTCCTGTGATTCTGCGTAGAGACACAGATCTGGGGCGGCTCGGTTGTGCAGAGGGGTCGTTATGAATGTTGATGTGGTGGCCCTTAATGTATAGGTTGTCTTTCCCAGAAAAGGTGGCGTCCGAGCCGCCTGATGCTGTTCTTCTGCGTAAATATTCAGGACTGCTCATTTGTGAGGAGTGGTCGTTGTCAGAGTCGATATGTCGGCCCTTGATGTATGGGTTACCAGAAAAGGCAGCGGCCTTGCCCCCGAGAGACAAGTGGTCTCTCTTAGGCAACGCAACATGCTTTTCCTTGCCTTTCATGGGCGTGCCTAAGTCGTATTCGAGCGATTGGCGCAGCCGCTCCTGCGAGGTCCACACGCCCAGCACCTTGCGATACTCCTCCGTGCTGGCCTCGAAGTCGTGCTCTCGTTGCATGAACTCCCGAGTCGCCTCGTAAGTCAATTTTCGTTCAAGAAGACACTCCATGATCACGGTCCTGTAGGCACACCATTGCGAGAGACGGGCTCTTGGCATTTTATGCATCATCGCCTCACGTAGCGCAAGCCGGTCTTGTGCCTTTTCGCCATTCGTCTGGGCAAATACCATGTCTGTTCCGGCACCGGCAGTTTCTGCCTTCAGCCAGACGCATCGAGGTAGCGGAAGAACCAATGCGCAACGCGGCCTCATAGCCAGCATGAATCCCCGACTGTACCGCCAGTACCCGGTCTTGGACGCGAAGACGATGTCCGGGCTCGGCGCGGACGATTGGGCCATGTAGTTCTGATAATTGATCGTGTCGAGATGACGCACCAATTGCGGGAGGTCGGCATCGGGATCGTCCCGGACGGCGTCGTCGCCGCGCATCTCACGTCGCGACATCGTCCGCTCTTTTAGCCGTTTGCGATTCCATTCCTCCACGTCCGCAGACCGGGACGCGGCGTGGCGGGCCCGCGCCTCGATGATCTTCTGCGTCCAGTGGTGGCGTGTCGTGCCGCCGAGCGGGCGGGGCAGGGCCTTGTTGCACCATAGGCAGATGCGGCGGCGGTCTTCGTCCTCCGGTGTGAGTGTGTTGGTGCAGGATTGGCCGTGGCATCGTGGTTCGCTTGCGGAAGTGGAAGTAGAGACTGCCGAGCTGTTCTGGGCGGCCTTGCACTCGAGACAGAGGATGCCGTCCCTTATGAGGGTGCAGGTGCAATAGTCGCGTGTCGAGCCTGACGGGTCGTACCATTGTTTGTGAGTCAAGGGAGAAGGCGATGAAGATGAAGGGGGACCAGAGGAATCCTCCTTCCCAGGCGGAGGTGCAAGAGCAAGTGGATACCGACTTGTTTGGCTATTGTTGCCTGACTCCCAGCATTGCTTGCAGAGACATCGCACCCGTTTCGGGAAGGTGTTCTCGTGCCCCTTGAACATCGAGTCCCGGACGATGCAGGCGTCGCAGATCGGCCGTGAGCAGTAAAGACACGGCTTTGGTGCGGGGCCTTTCGTGTGCGTCTGCGAAGAGCATTCGAAGGGGGCCCTGTCTTTGAGCCGTTGCCAGTAGACGGTGCCGTGGTGGCCGATGTATAGTTCTGGGCGTACTGAGTTGGATGGCTCTAATATGTCTGGGACGTCCTTTGGCGGTGATTTGAAGCCGTGCAGAAGAGCCCGTAGCGTCACGCTGAGTCGAGACACTGTGATTAGATCGCCTACTGGGAGATGGTGGCTCAGTGTACTGGCCACGGGCCAACGTGAGAGGAGATGCTCAATGTTGGGGGAAACAGAGGTTGTCGCTGGGGCAGCTGGAGATGCCAGTTCGTCCATTGTTGGAGAATCCAGAAGAGTGGCAGGACTCTAGGCAAGAGGAGGATGCGCTTTGTATGGTATAGACAGATACTGCCTGTATGACCCCCGTAGTGAGGATCATCTGTCGGAGCCGGTGTCACTTTCGCTTTCACTGCGGCGCAGTCGACGTGGGCATTTCAGAATAGCCAGGTGAATTATAATGCGGCGGAGGTGACATGATTTGGAGATCAATAACTATTCACGATGTGGCAGGAGAATATGATTTGCCTCCTCTGCGCTCCAAATGGATTGACATCCTGGTGGTCATCACAGATGAGGCTGAGACAAGGCTGAACTCCAGCCTTACGTGTGGGTCTACCGCATTTTTGGAGAACAAAGTTTCCAACAGCAGCTTTTGTTCTCGCCGATGTCAACTATATCGGTCATACTGCCTGAGTCGCTGGACCGTGAATACCATGAAGAGTGCTTCTTGCTAGACCTCGAATATCTACCCGAGCAATCGCTGCTCTCCCTCGTTCCTTCTGCAACTATTATCACTCCGCTTCTCGACTACCCCGTCCTGATCCGTCGCAATGTCTTTGCAAACCTACATCGACAGTGCGTAGAAGCGACTCTCTTCAGCTCCGTAACGCTTACTGACGCATGTCTGTGCAGAAAAAGTCATTGTCATTACGGTAGACGGCAGGACTCTGGTCGGAACGCTGCTCTCATGCGACCAAGTCACCAACATTGTTCTTAACGACACGGTCGAACGCATTATCCGGCCGGCAGACGACCCCGAGCCCAGCTCGCAGGTCAGTCATGGCCTATACCTTGTGAGAGGCGACAACATCACAATCGTGGGACTCGTGGATGAGGAGCTAGATAACAGCATTGATTGGGAGAAAGTCCGCGGCGATGTCATCGGGTCGACGAAACATGTGTGATTGAAAGAGTGTGAATCTAGACAACAACAACAACAACCCTATTCGCGAGTTCCCAAGCGCTTGTCACCTATTCTTCAGGTCAGAGACAGACGGCAAGGACATCTCCGACCGGAACACGATATCAACATTTCCGCCGAATCGTGAGGGACAAGCGGCAATGCCCTTATTGTGGAGGAAGTGTTGAGGAGGAATGATCACTCCTGGAAGAAGAGTATGTGATCCATCGACCACTGCATAACTGAATGTTAACTTGGTGCTGGTTGGAGATGAGCTATAACCCGCCCCTCGAAGCTTTCTTGGATTCTTCTCTCGGTCAAAGGACTTATCAGCACTCTCGCATCAAGGCGCCGGGAAGCTACAGATATTCGTTGAAATTTGCACAGAATGCGCTGTTCACGCTCTTACAGCCTTGGAGTGAGGCTTAATGGGGTGCACATTCTCGCTGTCATTTCGATGGTCAAATTTCTCGATCTGGGTTTCTTTCGTGTCTTTAATGCCTTTCCGCTGGGGATTCTCTCTCTAGCTTCACGGACTTCGCTTCTGACGACACAATCTCAGTCGGATACACTTTCTGTGACGGCACCAACTCGCTATATCAACAGGAAACTCTCCGCCGGGAAATTCAGTACGTAAAACGGAAGCCAGGATGATCATCTCCAAGGTTGTTCTTCTCGTCGTCGGGCAGATCGTATCTGTCATCCCTTCGGCCCTGATCGCGCAGTTTGTTCTCGCGCCTGATATGGAACAGGAACAGCACAGAGCTGAGGACGCAGAGCCAGACGAGGCCGAGACCTAGTCCATATCCAAGTTCATACTCTGGTGCTTGACTCGCCAAGAACATGTTACTGGCGCATCTGTTAGGCGAAAACTCTACGGGCATTCTGATTCAACTTACGATGCAATGATACCACCACAGTTACCAAATCCGACCACTGGTTCTTGTTAGCCTTGTTTGGACGGTGGATCGCAACTAATGCTCAAGGGCCCAGAGCTGGACGACTTACTCATCGCGGAGCTGACACTACGCTTGTAATGGCCAGAGACATTGTTGTTTAACCACACGAGGGTAATTGGCTGTGCGATATACCCGCCGCCAACGATCGCGAAAAGAGCGAAATATCGGACTCCGACTGCAACGTGATGCATGTTCAACAAGATGGCGTATCCGATAGTCGCAAGGAGACAGCCTCCAAGGATGAACCCAAAGCGGTGATGCATTTTGTCGCTGAGAACAGCGCACGTCAACGCGCAGACAGTCGCAAAGACGAAAATGGGAATCGACATGACTTGTGCATGGATCGAGGTCCAACCAAGCTGTTTCAAGATCGTCGGGGTGAAGAATGCTCCTGAATAGCTGGTCGTGACTATTCCCAAGTACATAAGAATACTATCCCGGTTAGCCCTTCCATGCACGCAATGTGGCCAATATCTTACTGACCCAAGGTAGATTTTGATGTCGCTGAAGACACGCCTAGCTGTCTTGTTGTTCCAGTGGCTCATGTTGGCACCCTCGACATCCATTGCCAGTCGAGCGATGAGTAGCTCTCGTTCGGCGGGCTTCAGGAACTTCGCCGTCTCTGGCCAATCCGGGACGATCCAGTACGCAGCAACGGCTACGACGACGGTGAAGATGCCTTCGAGGATGAAGATCCATCTCCACCCGGCATAGCTTCCGATGCCGTCCATATGGGCAATGGCATACGCCAGGAGACCGCTGAAAGCGCCGGCTATGATGGAAGCAGAAAAGAACAGATTGAATCGCCATTGGAGTTCGTGGCGCTTGTAGAACCTATTCCATTATCAGCATGGCCTGATTTTGTACCTCCTGTTTGACCCCTGGCCTGTCAAACGGCGCTGCTTGACTGGCGCGACTTACATTGAGATGAGATAGAGACAGCCCGGGAAGAACCCGGCCTCTAGCGCACCGATGATGATGCGACAGACCACGAGCCCTGCGAACGAATGTGTAACGCCCTGGCAGACCGTGACCACGCCCCAGCCTAACATGATGGATGGAATGAAGATTGACGGCCGAATCCTTTTCAGCAGGAGGTTGGAAGGGACCTCTAACAAGATGTACAAGATGAAGAACGTGAACAAGGCGATGTTGTAATCCTGGCCGTGCATGTTGAGGTCCTCCTCCAGACCCTGGATTCGTGCATTGCCGATATTTATTCTAGAGTAACGTATGTCAACTTGGGGAGGTTCAGCGCACTTGAATTTCAATGAGCTCACCGGTCAATGAAGGCGCAGAGAAAAAGAAGGAAGAGGATGGGGACCAGGTTGAGATCAGTCTTCAGCAGCACCTTCTTTTCCAAGGCGCGGTCTATTTCTTGAGCCTCGCCTTTTATGCTCAGGCTGTTGAAGTCCACAGCATCCTTGTCGACAGGCACGTCCTCGATCTCGGACCTGTCGTGGATCTCCTTCTCAGCCATTGTACCGGATTCAATGATTACACCTTCAGCAGAGCCTCTGGCTCAAAGCGATAGCTGCACAGATATTTCGAGCCGCGACGATGGCAGGAACAAAGGCAGGAAATTTTAGAGGTTTGGAATCGAGGACTGTCTGGATCGCAGTGGCTCCACCGTTCCATTTATCGTCCTGCTATCAAAATCCTGGTCGTTGATAGACGTTGGATACGCTAACAGACCGAGGTTCGCTACCGAGCACTGTCATCACCACTGTCACAATGATTCCGCTCGTGGCGTCCAGTCAACCTTCCCCGGATATGGGGTTGCATGGAGCTGGAGACTATTTTCCTGGCATTTCATTGCTTCAATGGCTGCCACTCCGCACGCCCCGGGGCTTGACTCAGCTAAGTAATTGCTTTAGACTGCGATCGACGCAGACAAGCAAACTCTCTGCTCGGAAGCAACCCGATCCGCAGAAAATATCGGGATAGCCGCGCGAACACTTCTTCCAGCGGATCAAGTGATTGCTACTCTACGCCAGTCGGTTGGATCTAGAATTTCTTGCCGTAGAGGCTGACGCCACGGCAACAGTATGAGGTCCCCTGGAGATTGGAGATGCCCTCTAGCCAACGAAAAGCGGGGGAAGCTTTCTCCACGTCTCACAGGGCGTGAGGTCGCGCAGGGCATCTCCTCGTACAGTACACAGCACCAGGTCTTCGGTCCGGAACCGCGAGCACATCCCTTATCCTGCGTGCCCTGCAGGGCGACACCAGCCCATACCCTCTACAGGACTGGCACTGGCATCCTGGGTGCACCGGAGAATGTCCCTATATGGAATGCAGACCACCAATACGCGCAGAGCTACAGTACCCAGCAGGAGTGTGGATGTTTTGCCAGTTCACACATCGCTAATTAGCGACTAGGAGCGGAAGGTCCGAGTGCGGAACGGCTACGAAGCAAGCGCGCGGGGGCGGATTGAAGCCGCGCTCAGCCTGTGAGGCGCCGCTCAGCCAATGAGCTAAACCGTTTTCTTTTCCTCCGAGGCGCTCTGCCTCTATTACACTGTGTCCAGGCCTTCTACTGTCCAACGCTCTGTGCTCGTCGAGATGAAGCCGCTTTGCGTGTCATGCATGCGCGCTCAAGACAGACCGAGGAAGACCTGAGCATGGCCGTATGTCGCCTATTCTCAAGAAGGACTTCGGACACCAGGATGACCATGCGAGATTCTGATATACTGGCGGCGCGGCCAACTTACAGAAACGGGTTTGTGCAGGAGTCACAAGTTCGTCAAGAAGGGAAGACGTGCCATCGCGCGAACAAAGCAGAGGCCGCTGGGTCATGATATGGACGAAACTAACGTTGCAGAGTGGAGAAGGTCACTGGTCAGGTCGGTGCGGATAATCAGATCTAACTATTACGATCGACCCAGTCCAGTTCAGTCGGTGAGAAAAGGACAAAGTGTTGAGCCTCAGTCTGGTTCCGGTTCTGCCTCTGGTCCTGCCTCTGGTTCTGTGCTTCCGTTACTCTTCGTGGCCCTCCCTGCCACGGTTGCTGCCCGGCTGGCTTCTGGGGCTTCCCTGGTTTTTCGAATGAGCGAGTGGTGGAATATCCAACCTAGCTTGGCTACGCAGGCGTAGTGTGATGGGTGTGGCATTTCGTTGGACTGCTCTGGAGGATCAATCTATCGGACATATAGCACAGTACCTAGTCAGTCCCGGGTTCTAGGAAAGTCTATATATGCTGTCCTGACTCCTGTCTGCTCGTCTGTTTGCTTGTCTGTCTCTCTGTCTGACTGTTTGTCTGTCTGTCTATCTATCTATCCATACGTCTATCGAAGAGCCAGCTCCTTCTGCCATTGTCTCGCGGGACATCTAGCCTGGACTGGAAGTTCCTCATGTCTTGCATTTGGCGAGAAGGCCCTCCCACGGCCTCAACGCTGTGCGCCCCATCTGCGGCTTCTCAGGCCGCCCTTTTGTATACGTACTGCAAGCCCAGAAATCGACCGCCGGGGTCTCAGGCAACGGCCACTCCACATCCTTGGCCGAGAAATTGAGAACGACCAGCCATTGTTCCCCCGCCTCGCTTGTGCGGATATATGCCAGGACATTAGGGTCTTCGGGCGAAAGTTCTTGGTAATCGCCGTAGACGAAGACATCGGCATGTTTCTTGCGGTCATGGATGCCTCGCTGCCAGAACTGCCATGTGGACAGCTCGCTGTTGCTGTTGGTGCCGGTACCTTGCTTCATCTGGTCTTCCGCGTTGATGCCGTGCTTGAAATCGTCCATGACGCGCATCCACGGTTTGACGCCCTCGTTGCAGAAGCCAGCATTGGCCGAGCTGTCCCACTGCATGGGGGTTCTCGCGTGCTATTTAGATGTTCGTTAGCCATGTGAAGAACCACGCTATAAGAGAATGCAGGTCTGATATGTAGCATGCGGTAGAAAAGCTGATCCTGCTTGTTCATCGGGGACACTTACGTCTCTGGCTTTCATGTGGATGATTTTCTTGCCTTCTTCTAGCTTTTCCGGGTTGTCCTTGTATATCTGCTGGCATTTCTTCCAGTAGTTTATCGTCTCGATGTCCTTGTACTCCTCGGAGATGTTCCAGTGCGTAGGCGCGTTGCGCATGCCGATTTCTTCACCTTGGTAGACGAACAGAGTGCCTCCGAGTGTCGTTTGCATGAGGGCAAGCAACTTGGCGCCCTTTTCCCGCCACTCGTCGCTGTCGTCCGTGTAGCGACTGACGCTTCGCGGGTTATCGTGGTTCTCGATGAAGACAGAGTTCCATCCATCTCGCTCGATCATGCAGCGTTGCCACCTCGTGATAATCTTCTTCATCTCCTTGACGTCCCATGGTTTCAATGCCATGCGCACGTTCGGCTTGTCAATGTCGACGATATCAAAGATGAATATCATGTTGAGTTCTCCAGCGTTGGCGCCCACTGTGCGCAGGATCTCGTTTTCATCCGATACGCCTGGCATTTCGCCTACAGTGATGGTGTCGTATTTGGAGAGGACTTGCTGGTTCATCTCGCGAAGGTAGTCGTGTAGTTTGGGGCCGTTGACGAAGAATTGCGTCCCCGGTTGGTACTGATGGGTTTTTGGGTCAAGGACCACAGGAGCATCGGGATAGGTCGGCACTTTAGAAATCATGTTGATCACGTCCACTTGTATCAATAACATTAGCACTGCGAACGGCAAGGAGCTACGATAGCACTTGGTAATGCCGCGGTTATGATGAGCCTATCGAGGCGACTTACTGCGAAATCCTGCCACGCCGCGGTCAAGCCAGAAGCGCATCACATCCCAGACGGCGTCCCTTACATCCGGGTTCTCCCAGTTGAGGTCCGGTTGGTCAGGCGTGAAGACAGACAGATAATACTCGCCGGTCTCTGTGTCGTATGTCCAGGCTGAATTTGCTTCTCCTAGGATTTGTGCCCAGTTGTTTGGCGGCTCGGTCACGCCGGCATTACTGACAGCTTTGGGCGGTTTCCATATGTACCAATCCCGCTTGGGGTTTGTTTTCGAGGAGCGCGACTCAAGAAACCACGGGTGCATGTTCGACGTGTGGTTGACCACGAGGTCCATCATCAGTTTCATATCTCGCTTTTTCAGTTCCGAAATGAGGTTGTCCACATCCTCGATTGAGCCATAGATGGGGTCAATCACCTTGTAGTCGGCGATGTCGTAGCCCATATCCGCTTGGGGCGATTTATAGATAGGCGACGTCCAGACGACATCGATGCCCAGCTGTTTCAGGTAGTCGACGCGAGATGTTATGCCTTTAACGTCGCCCCAGCCGTCGGAGTTGCTGTCCTGAAAGGACGACGGGTAGATTTGATAGATGACGGCTTCTTTCCACCATTTCGGGGTCGTGTAGCTGGACTTTTGCGACATCGTGCAGCCGCGACATACAAACGAGAGACTGAGAGATAAACACGGGGGGGGGGGGGGGGGGGTGAAGGAAATCCGTCTTTGCCTACCGGTAGCTCATTTCAGACCAACTTCTCATAATCATCATCAATGCTTGAAGTTTTGAGAGTCTCATCGTTGCAGCGAAAGAATCTCCGACCATATGTCGTCATCGCCTATTTCGGAAGCCGCACCGGCGATCCGGTCTCCTTACTGTCTCTTCAGAGCATCGTGAGCGCGACGTGACTGCGTACTGGTGCTGTAATAAGCAAGCTGTGCTGGAGGATGTCTTGGACCGTAGGGACAAGATCAAGCAGAATCCAGAGGTCAGCACCATTAGCCGCAACATCTTCGTCCATACCATACTTGAATCGCTGCCACTGTGCCAGCCAGTCAGGGGCAATCACACTCGCACGCACTGTGCGAGTATGAGGTAGCGGCTGACAGCGATCACAGTGATGGAAGAGAACGCCCCGACTGCTCTTCAAGTGTAGATATGTACAGATGTACAACAAGCTGATGCTTGGAGAGCCAATCGGCAGTGGGAAACCAACCGTTGCTTGTGGTCGGAAAGGGACAACGGAATTTCCTCCGGGCGGCCACGCGCAACACCCACTTCCTCGTTGCCGTCTTAATGGGAAACCATCCATTGATCAAGGGAATCCAGTCTCATAGACCTTGCACCTTGCAAGTGTGACAGCGAAGCAACATGGCATCCTTGAAATCATGGTTTCCCGTTCCAAAATCGAGCCATTTCTCCTTGGCCAACCTTCCCTTCGGGATAATCTCGACAACATCAAAGCCCACTCCGCGACCGGCTGTTGCTATTGGTGATCATGCTCTGGACCTCCAGGAGTTTGCTGCATCAGGGGCCTTCTCATCTCTAGGATTCGACGTTTCGGTGTTCTCGAAGCCGACTCTCAATGAGTTCGCTGCGCTGGGAAGACCCGTCCACCGCTCCGTCAGAAAATACCTCCAGGATGTCTTTGCTGAGAACACAACCCATGCTGATGTTCTCAAGAATAACAAGGACCTTCAAGGAAAGATCCTGTTCGCACGCGACCAGGTGAAGCTACATTTACCCATGCACATTGGCGACTACACGGACTTCTATGCGGGCAAGAATCATGCCTTCAACGTTGGCTGTTTGTTCCGAGGACCAGACAATGCTCTACAGCCGAATTATACGCATCTTCCTGTGGGATATCACGGCCGAGCTTCGTCAGTGGTAGTCTCAGGAACCCCGATCACTAGACCCAACGGTCAGATACTGGAAAACCCTGCAGCAACGCCCAAAGTGCCGACGTTCAGCGCCTGCAAACGACTGGACATCGAACTGGAGCTTGGCGCTTTCGTTTGCACAGGAAACGAAATGGGCAAGCATATTCCGATTTCTGAGGCTGCCGAACACATTTTCGGATACGTCTTACTGAACGACTGGTCAGCCCGCGATATTCAAGCATGGGAATATGTGCCACTCGGACCATTCTTAGCCAAGAACTTCGGATCCACCATAAGTCCCTGGGTTGTGCTCGCTGATGCATTAGAGCCTTTCAGATGCAAGGGCATCCCCAACGAGACGCAGTTACTCCCATATTTGAAAGAGAAGGAAGAGAACAACGTGTATGACATTCGGTTACAAGTCGACATCACGCGTAAGTCCAACCCTGTTTCCGTTTCAAGCGTTAATAGATGGGCTGACCGCTTGCCACAGCTGCTGGTGGATCGACTACGACCATCCTGAACTCTAATGGTCGCAACCTGCTCTTCTCTTTCCCACAAATGCTCGCTCATCATTCCATCGGTGGCTGTCCCATGGCCACAGGTGATCTTCTCGGGTCTGGCACCATCAGCGGCACCGAGACAGGCACAGAAGGAAGCCTGCTGGAGTGCAGCAAGGGCGGTAAGGAAACCATCAAGCTGAACGGGGGAGTTGAGCGGAAGTTCTTGGAAGACGGAGACGTTGTGACGATCTACGGAGTCTGCGGCTCTGAAGAATCAGGTCTGGTCGGCTTCGGAGAGTGCTCGGGGAAGATTCTGCCCGCCCCGAAGATCTAGGACGGGCTCTGTTGTGTTTCTTGCAAATACTCGTCCTGGTGCAACAATGACTGGCATTGTTGTCGTGGTTACTCCGTAGAGCTTGGGAGAATTGACACAAAAAGTCCGGAGCGCAACAATTCCGTGCTCCTTTCACAGTCTGGAATTATCTGCTCTGTCCAATGAAAACGCTTTTGTTCTCGATTAGTCCCTACTAAGGAGGCTAGCGTCAGGGCTAATAACGGCTTTCCCCGGTTTCGTTAGAGGCGCACGTGAGGGGCTTCTCTCAGACCCCCTCCTTCTCTGCCCATCGAAGCACAGGAACATCAAGATCCTGAGCGCGGAATCTCGCCGTGACATGCAAGTCCTCCTCTCCATCTCCGCTCTGCTTGCAGATGACAGCTCCGCCGCTGGGTTGGTGTAGCGGTTATGTGCTTTTGTGCCGAATGTAAGCGCCGGCCTAAGACTGACGTTGCCCGAGTTTTGTCCTGCTTACAAGCCGACGAGAGCAAGCTATAAGGCGTCGTGCCAGAGGAATATAAGAAGAAATTGATGCCTTCCTTAACAAGGGGCTCTATCGTACTGGCATCTCAGCTCATCTTCGAACAGTAAACCAAGGACCACGCGGCCGCCTTGATCTTGACCAGGGTCGGTCTTTCAAGTCAAGTCTCCGAGAAAACCACCACCAACGACTCTTTGATCAGGCCGGAGACTCGGACGTCACAGCATATAACGAGACTTGCTGGGACTGTCTTCCACTGATCAACGTCTGTGCAAACCAGCATCCCTCCGCGGTTCAAATATCTTTTCTATCCCATCACGCCGCGAAAATGCTAGATGCGCTTTCTCCCACGACGCTCTCCTTTCTATTCCTTACCCTGGGTTACTTTTTCATCCGCTATTTAAACTCGACTGATCAACCAAAGATCAAAGGGTTACCAGAAATACCAGGCGTGCCACTATTTGGTAACCTTCTTCAACTTGGTCAAGATCATGCTCGGGTGACTGCTCGGTGGGCAAAGCAGTATGGCTGGCCGGTCTTCCAAACTCGCTTGGGCAATCGCCGCATTGTTTTTGCCAACACATTCGATTCGGTCAAACACCTCTGGATCACAAACCAGTCGGCATTGATCTCCAGACCGACACTGTACACCTTCCACAGTGTCGTGTCCAGCAGCCAGGGATTTACGATTGGCACGTCACCGTGGGACGAGTCATGCAAGAAACGGCGTAAGGTCGCTGCTACGGCTTTGAACAGGCCCGCCGTACAGAGCTACATGCCTTTCATCGACCAGGAGAGCTGTGTGGCTATCAAGGACATGTACAAGGACTCGATGGGCGGCTCGGTCGATTTGGACCCCAGGAAGTATTTCCATCGTTTCGCGCTCAATACGAGTTTGACATTGAACTACGGTATTCGGATTGATGGTGGGATTGATCAGGAACTGCTCCGAGAAGGTTAGTCTGTCGCCACGGCCCGTGTTTCGAGCTTGAAGCCCTAACACGAGTTGACTAGTGGTCCATGTGGAACGCGTGGTGTCCAACTTCCGGAGCACATCCAACAACTGGCAGGACTACATTCCTCTCCTACGATTACCATTCATCTCCCGTCAGAATAAATCCGCAGCCGAATATCGAGCGCGACGAGACAAGTACCTCACTACATTTCTGGACATGCTCAAGGAACGAATTGCCAACGGCACCGACCGGCCCTGCATCACTGGAAACATCATCAAAGATCCCGAAGAGACGCTCAACGAGGCGGAACTCAAATCGATCTGCCTGACCATGGTGTCGGCCGGCATTGACACCGTCCCAGGCAACATGATCATGGGTCTCGGGTACCTCGCCTCGCCCGAGGGCCAGCACATCCAACAGAGAGCCTACGAAGAGATCATGAAGGTCTACCCCGAGGACGGCGAGGCCTGGGAGAAGTGCCTGACCGAGGAGAAAGTGCCCTACATCACGGCCTTGACCAAGGAAATCTTGCGCTTCTGGACCGTCATCCCCATCTGCCTCCCTCGCACCAGCATCAAGGA
The DNA here is from genome assembly GCF_000585515.1 of Cladophialophora yegresii CBS 114405. Lineage (NCBI taxonomy): Eukaryota > Fungi > Ascomycota > Eurotiomycetes > Chaetothyriales > Herpotrichiellaceae > Cladophialophora > Cladophialophora yegresii. The sequence goes on along the minus strand of NW_006913048.1, from coordinate 1,908,836 downwards.
CATCAAATACAACGACGTGACCATCCCGGCTGGCACCGTCTTCTACATGAACGCCTGGGCCGCCGACTACGACGAGACGCACTTCAAGGATCCCACCAAGTTCATGCCGGAGCGCTACCTCAACGACCAAGAAGGCAGCGGCACTCCCCACTACGGATACGGCGCGGGCAGTCGAATGTGCGTTGGCTCGCACTTGGCAAACCGAGAAATCTATACAGCTTTTCTGCGCATGATCGTGGCCTTCGAGTTCGTCCCCGCCAAGGACGCCAAGGACTGGCCTATCCTCGACGCCATTGAGTGTAATAGCATCCCGACCGCGCTGACGACGGAACCCAAGCCCTTCAAGGTGGGTTTTAGAGTTAGGGACAAGGCGGCGCTGGAGAGGTGGATCCAAGCAAGTGATGAGCGGACAAAGGACCTGTGAGGCCGTACGAGTAACGCAGCATGAGCATGGACGGAGTAATTTGCGGTGCGGTGCGGCATGGATTTTGAAAATCCTTCCGGCTTAGGAAAGCTTGGTATGTGATGCGATCTGAGTTGAACAAGGCTCCACGGGAAAGGAGCGGTGCATAGGGAATAATTGAACAGACCAGCGGCCAGCCAGAAACGAATTTCTGAATGACCCATCATTTGGCATGAGCATCGTGCCGGTTTAGCGGCGGATCCCAAATTTAACCATCTCCTTACTGGTCGTTTTGCGTGACTCGATTGCGCATCCACTGTCAACGGTCGAACACTGTACCAGGCTGTTTGGTAGTATGCGGCAGGGGGGAGCAGAACCATATGGCTCACCCACCCATGGCGCAAAAGGGCAGAGAGAATCAAACTTATCGTTATGGTCAGGTCCTCTGAGCAATTCAATTTCTGTAACGTCCTCTTGACTGAGGACCTTCTCGCGCTACAGTAGCTCTATAGGAAAAGAGTATTTATTTGTTTTATGTTCCTCATGTCCTAGCCCTGCTACAATATGTAGCCTGCAAACAGCACCAGTGCGGCCGACAACCGTGGCCACAAAGTTGAACAAACGGCGGGACGGCCTCCAGATCGGACGTCTACGTCTCTGTATCTTTCGGGAGAAGGAAGTACGAACCGAGCAAGCAGGCCGCGAACATACAGGTCGCGTGCTATGTATGTGGCCCTTGGTTACCTACCTGAACCATACGAGGTACAGGGTACACCGTACCTTGAAACCACGTCCGTGTCCGCATACCAGCCATGTCGCGCCGACTACGTGGGTACGCCACCGAGCGTAAGTATCCATCTCTGTGTCCTGCGTGTATGTAGTGACGCAAGACTAACGTGCTGAGAATGCAAGCACAGCCGTGTCATGGTGGCAACGAAACGAAGTCATTCAGGGCATCATCGAGCAGGTCGAGCAGGGGAGGAGGGAGAAGATGGCGCAAGGTACGGATATGATACCCAGTGAGTGACTCCAGTATCCATTTCATGTTCTTCATCGCCGCAGGTTCTGTTTTCCGTGAGACTCAGGATTCAGCATAAGTGGTTTGTGATTTGAAGTATTGTTGTGTTGGTGTACTGTGTCCAAGTTCTTGATATTTTATGCATGCCTGGATAAGAGCCTGTACAGAGTATTCCAGGTTGTACCTCGGGCGGGTCCATGGATGCGCAGTTAGCGATGACGCAAACACCAACTCCCGTCTCCAGGGCTGCCACCTTGCGGTCACATTTCGAGACCGAGTCGTCCGAGTTCAGGACGTTGTCGATTCGGGATCTAGACCTTGATTGGGGGATAGCCATCGGTGGCCCTGCGGCGGCATGCTGGGAAGGTCTCTCGGCGTCATTCCGCATCGATCTTGGACTTTGCCACAGACGAACTGGAATCTTGGAGCACGAGTACGAGGTACGTACAGTACACGTGGAGCTTGAGGATCGAGACACGCACGGAATACGAGGACACAGTACCGAGTTACCTGCCGTGTACACAGTACGGGGGTACTGGGCAACAGTGTGCACGAAAGCCGATAGAGCCGACTCGCTCGATCTCTGGGTGTCGGTTTCGCCACTGTCACCATTTCAACGGCTTCAAAAGTTAGAGGCTGGTATTGGCAACGGTCAACGGCGACCGTACTGTGGTAGAGTCTGAGGTTGCAGAGGTCCCACTACCACAGTACCACAGTACACGCCCTGGACCAAAGTCTTGATTTCAGGCTGTTTGCGGTGGTGAGATCGTCATGAGCAGCCGGCTCGACAACGTGGTCCGGACATGCAGTGAACGTTCGAGAACCGATCGAAATGGGGACAGCAGCTGGCGTCATACAAAGGGAGCTCGGTTGTCATTCGTCTGCTGGGGTAGCTCTTACCCAGCTTTCGCCCGGCATGGATCATGTGCTGTGTGGTTGGAGGTTGTGGAGGGTTGCAGGCTCGGCATTCATCGGGAATTCCTCGAGGAGCAAACGCAATCCTCCCAAAAGGATTCCTCACCAGCAGCGCTGATCGCACACAACATTTCGATCTCTTGCCGGGGGCACAGTCTCCCATCAGCCGAACCGCTGATCCTCAACAATTGCCCGGATCGACAGGTGCAGGCAGGCGCCAGTCTCTGAAACCCTACCGTGGTAGTTATTCTTGTCCTGAAACTGGCCCATTGCTGCAAAGCTGACACAGAAACAGCACCAACTTCAGGCCGGCTGCGTCGGAGACCTTTGCTCACCCACGGCTGTGTACCTTGTACTGATGCTACTCAAGTCTCACCCTCACTCCCGCGCCTACACCCTTCGCTTGCAATGCATCTTGTGAGGGGTGCATCTGATCAAGGCGTCTGGGACAACCTTGCATCATTATCGGGTGCATAAACACCATCAACGGTGGATATCTCCTGCAGGTGTGGTGGGATGCAGTTTCTGGCGGGAAATCGGCACCGTTGACACCAGAAATTTGGAGAAGTCCAGTGCACACTTGGGGTGAATAATGGGCGCCCGAGAAACTCAGCTCGGGCGTCCTCGATTCGCCCTGCCGATCGCCCCACAGCCGCGCTACTGCCCCTAACGTGCTGCTAAACTTGCCCTCGAGCCTGTCCTGCAAATCACCGTCATAGGCGTCGCAGCAGGCATCCCGCACTGCGGCATCGTCCCTCTGTGCTAGCGCTCGGTGGGGACTCAACTGAATTGCGAAAGCTACGAGTTGCGCCTCCTCCCGTGCGTCCATGTCAGAAATTGGTATCGCTGGCTTTGGTGGCTTGATCTCATCCACTCAGAGCCGCGCCAGTTCCGATTCAATCCTCGAGGGCAGCCAGGGACGTCGTGGACATCCCACTCTCGGGCTCACAGGACGTGGCCCGTTCGTGCGCACCTTCGCAGCGAAACCGCCCTGGCCTCACTCAGGCTTTATCCTCGTGTTTGACGCTGCGCTTCCGGCTGCTTTTGCCAACCAGGAAACGACACAAGCTGGCAAAGCACCTCGCACGGCTCGCGGTCTGCCGGAGACCGCCCTGTCCTGTTCGGTGGCTGCCCCCCTGTCACTTTGCTTTTTCGCGAATTTGGTTTTAGCGGCATCCGCACTATTGTTTTGGAGCAAACCCACTTTTCTGCCCTGGTGCGCTCAGGCTGGAGGCTCGCTTGATTTCATTCATATTCCTCCCCACGGAATGAGTCCCTCGCCTCTTCACGACAGCATTCCGCACTCTCCTCTCTGACCAGGTCGCCATATTTCACAGGCCATCACACCGCACGACCGCCCTTCATGCAGGGCCTCAAACGGTTACAGTCCGCCATCGAAAGGCATAGGGAGAACAAGGACATCAACATCAAGTACAAGACACCCCTCACCAGTGAGTAGACCCGGGCACTCCTCAGCGTCTCCAAGTCGGCCTGCCGCAGCCCAATATTAGACCCCGATCTCGCGCATTGGAGTTTGGCTGACTTTGTTTCACTCCCAGTTCGGAACGTGAATACCTTCACCGACGAGCAAGCCATCGACGATGCCTGTAACCCAATTCGCTGTGACCGACACGTACGAATATCTGAATGGGTTCGGGGGATACAAAGAGTATGCACTATTCAAGGATGATAAAAGGGTCGTTTCGGCTGACGGTCCATTATTAGGAGTGAGGCCATCGAGGGTACTTTGCCGTTAGCGGCGAACTCACCACAAAAATGCCCGTACGGCCTGTACAACGAGAAGTTGTCAGGTACCGCGTTCACCGCGCCCCGTGACGAGAACCAACAAACATGGCTCTATCGAATTCTGCCCTCTGCAAGCCACCAGAACTTCGAACCAGTCTCGGCCTCTTCGTCGCAGGGCCTGGCAACTCCCACACCCAGCTTCGGCACACATTTCAACGCGATTCCGAACCAGCTGCGGTGGGACCCCTTTGACCTGGACAAAGAAGTGTCATGGATTCACTCTCTCCATCTTGTGGCTGGCGCGGGCGACCCCACCATGAAGCAGGGGCTGGGCATCTACATCTACGCCTGTGGCACTAGCATGCCCGAGAAGACAGCATTTTACAGTGCAGACGGCGACTTCTTGATCGTCGCACAGCATGGCGTTCTTGACATCCGCACCGAATTTGGCAAGCTACTGCTGCGGCCGAACGAAATCTGCGTCATTCCGCGGGGGATCCGCTACCATGTTACATTGCATAACAACGAACCCGCACGAGGATACATCTTGGAGCTGTACCAAGGCCACTTCAAACTGCCCGAACTCGGTCCCATTGGCTCGAATGGGTTAGCCAACGCGCGCGACTTCCAAACACCAGTGGCCGATTTTATCGAGGACTACGAGAACACGCAGTGGACGGTGTATGGCAAATTTGGCGGCAACCTCTTCTCGGCCAAGCAGTCGCACACCCCCTTTGATGTTGTCGGCTGGCACGGCACCTATTTCCCTTACAAATATGATCTGGGCCGTTTCAGCCCCGTCGGCAGCATCTGCTACGATCATCCTGATCCTTCTATCTTCACTGTTCTCACTGCGCCCTCGCATCCTCACGGAGCGGGTACGGCGGTTGCAGATTTCGTTATATTTCCACCTCGATGGCTGGTGGCAGAGAACACCTTCCGCCCTCCGTGGTATCATCGAAACACCATGTCCGAGTTCATGGGCTTGATCATGGGTAACTACGATGCCAAGGGTGCTGGAAAGGGAGGTTTCCAGCCGGCTGGGGCGAGTTTACATAATACTATGAGCGGGCATGGACCAGACATGCAGACATTTGAAAAGGCGTCGACGATGGACTTGCCACCCACAAAGGTCGGCGAGGGTAGCATGGCGTTTATGTTTGAGAGTTGCTTGATGGTGGGCGTTACAGAGTGGGGTCTGAAGACTTGCCAGAAAGTTCAGGAGGTGAGTTGCAGTCGGGTGCTCTCGGACGTGGTTGACAATATGCTAACAACGACTACAGTCATATAATGCTCATTCGTGGGAGCCGTTAAAGGTGCATTTCAAGCGACCGGAATCGTCGCGCGGCGTCAGCAATGGCGAAAAGAAGCATGCGGTGGGTGATGCGAAAGACGCAAGCAGCGTCCACGCCCTTCGTTGAAGGGAAGTGTAAGAGGGGGATAGTCCCTACAGTATACACTGCTATATCCAGTGTGGTTGACGGCCTCTAGTACTCATGGTTGCTGCCTCTCACGACAGGATCATAATAAGATACCCCTACAAAACCTGCTTTTCCTGCTTTGGCCGAGTGACTCCCCGGTAAAGACCTGGGGAACATCATCCCACGCTGGCACTGACCCAGTTACCGGGACCTCGTATCACATGCCTTCAACACACCCTGTGAAGTGGGGGGAAGGGGAGCTACTGTACTCCGTAAGGAGCAGCAAAAACCATGCCAAAGCTGAGCCCGAGGTGTTCATGGCCCCAGAATCCCGCCCTCCAATCACGCCGCTCTCTGAAGAACGTGGACGTCCTTTTCCCTGTCAGTCTCCCGTCACTTTCTTCTCTGCGCACTCCTGACGCTCATGCTCGAAGCAAATCCCTCGAGATGACCGTGTTTGTTTCTACACCCATACGCGGCTCCCTCCCACCCCTTCTCTCGGTCACAATACAGCCACTGACCGTCACCGCCGCGGCACACGGGGTCTCACTAGGCTGGCTTGCTTGCGGACGGGAATGCTCCAATAACCTATCAGGGCTCTTCCACGAGGTTCGTCCCTTCAACGAGTGTCGCGTGCTTTTTCTCCTCGCATCAGGCACACGTGCCCATATCCGACTGTCTCGACGTCTGAGAAATTTGGATGCGGATTGCAAGTTCGCAAGTTGCCGCCCATATGTCTTCCTGCTACTGTTCGAGTTAATTTTGGCTTCATCCTCAGCTGCTGTCTATTCCATCATGTCTTCAGTCAAGCATAGTTGTTTGTCAATTCATTGTACTGTGGTCTGATCCTATTTGCGACTTCACGCTCGACCCTCGATAGTTTTCCACCAAAGCACTTGGATTCCTTCGGCGTATCTTCAAGCTATTGCCCTGAACATTGAGCGGTTCTCCTACAGCGACCACCCAGAGTCGTCGGATCTCAACTATGCCCAAACCGAGACCTCCACCCACTCCAACCGGCTCTACAGACCTGGCTGCTGCGGAAGCCAAGGGTCACCACGCCGCGGACATGGAATCGATGTTTGCCCTACCTCCTCCAGCGATGCGAAGCGATGCCCATGCGCAAGCGCGGCCTTCAAAATCGTCCCAAGCCAGAAAATACTCGGGCACTGCACCCACACAGGCCACGCCCCCCATCTCACCCCAGGACAAGCCCCTCACTGGCAGTCCTCGACACAAGAGGACCGCGTCCGGCGCAGTCAAAGCCGCCGTGGAGGCCAAATGGGCCAGCGCCGATGGCGCAGACTCGTACGCCCTGCCTCCTCCGCCGAGCCGAGCACGCAAGATCATACAAATGAAGCCCAAGGGCCCCCAGACCAGCACCTCGTCCCCATCCAGTGATGCCGACTACCTCCCTCCCGGATCATCGAGTGCAGCATCAGCGGTCCACTCGGCGCCTTCTACCAAGGAGTCCGCGACAGGGAGGGCAGCAACAGCAGCGTCGGCGGGCGCATCAACCATCTCGAAGCGCAAACAGCCCTCCGCGACAAGCGCCGCGGGCAGGAAAATCGCCCGCAAGACCGCCCACAGTATCATCGAGCGTCGACGGCGCAGTAAGATGAACGAAGAATTTGGGGTGCTGAAAGACATGATCCCAGCGTGCGAGGGGGTGGAAATGCACAAACTGGCCATATTGCAGGCTGGGATCGAATACGTGAGATATCTCGAGGGATGTGTGGCGCAACTGAAGGCAGAGAACGCGCGGTCGGGCAGTAACGAGATGAGACCGTCTGCGGCTGCTAGGTCGCGAATGGAAGTAGACGACGCCTCAGTCGAGGACGAGGACTTTGATGACAACGACGATGAGGAAGATGAAGACGAGCAGCTCGAACGTCAGAACGAGCCGGAAGTGGACGAGCTCGTCGATCACATGCCCGACCCAGCTCCTCCAGCCAAGCTACGGAGCAACAGACACAGCACAACGGCCACAACAGAGTGGTCGCTTCGAGATTCTCGCAGGCCGTCCATCGCTTCCTTGACTGGGTCCTCGGCGTATCCTTCTCCGCACATCCTCTCCCAATCGCAGTCACTGGGGAGCCAGCCGCATCAGGGTGTTGGTATGCTGTCGACGACTCCGACGCCAACGCTGCTCTCGCCAGCGTTCAATTCCATTCACTTCTCGCCGGATCTGTCGCGCACTCAAACAAACAGCAGCGTCGCCAGATCTAGCACCTCCTTAGCTTCGACGGCGGCGTCGTGGACTACCGTCAACAATCCTCCGTCGGGATCGATCTCGAATCCCTCGCCCAGCATGCAGCCACTCCCGTCGCCGAAAGCCATGATGGGCATTCCGCTGCCTCAGCCGGCCATGACAAGGCTAAAATTGCCGGGACAATACAATGCGGCCGTCCAATGGGAGAGGGATGCCGGAAGCAGGAGTCCTGGAGCTGCGAGTAATGGGTCAGGAACCGCGGAAGCAACGGCCAGTGCGGCGCTGATGATGCTGACTAACGAGTGGCGTGGCGGAGGACGACAGGGAGGCCCGGAGGCGGGAGTGGGAGCGGGAGCGCCAATAGCTTCTGAAGGTGCCGCTGGACAGGGTGATGTTAAGGATCGAGGCAAGGGGATGAGTGTTCGGGACTTGCTGAGTTCCTGAGGCTGCTACTGTATGTTCCTAATGACTGTACATGTGTACAGCATCGAATTGGGTGGTGCCCATACCTTTGACGGAATCAACCACGTATGCTCGGCCGACTTGACTAGCTTCGAGACAAGAAGCAAGACGCAAGCTAACCATCCGTTTCCATACCGATCAGCGGCGCTCTCAGCTGCACCGCCCAAATCCCTCGGCCTTGATCGGTATGTCTTGCTTGACAGACCGCGATCTCACGAGACCCTCCCTCTCGTCTGGCCTCAGGAGACCTCTCTCTACCTTTGCATATCTCATTCAAGTATATCACGATTTGCCCGAGTCGGAGGAGACCACGGATCTTGCAAGAGGTACACCTCAAGATAACCTACATCTTGCAACACTCCATTACAAAGAAACAAGGAATTTCAAGGTCAACTAAGCCACGATTCTGACAAGTTCAACTCGAATGTCTGCAACCTCAAAGCATGGTGTTGTTTGCCCCTAGGGACTTCGCTGCTCTTGCCGAGAGAGAACCACTGTCATCCTCCGCCTAGTTCTATCCCCTTTATGACCTATGACATATTCTTTCATGTCCAAGACATCCCTCACACGCACATCCTTGTGGATGTCTCGTCATGTATCCGAACCGGTCAGTTGACAACGACACTTGATACAGGGAGGATTCAAGGAAGTGGCTGTCCAAGACAGCAATGAGTCAATCGGCTGTTGCTGTTCAGTCGTCTCATCACAAAGCACGGCATCAGCGTATACAGTACAGACAAAGACAAAGACCACGATACCGCCAAGTACCTCACGCAGCAGCATTGAAGGGGTATAATAGGTATAATACCTTTCGCGACCTCGTCATGTCAACGAGCCAGCCTCACCATCATCGGTCCTTTCCATCCTCAACCACTAGGAGAATACCTACCGGTACTCCTCTACTACATATCTCCAGCCCCGTCGCCCTTCGCCATCTCCCTAACAACCCAAGGAATACCCCGGACCCGTCCAAAATCATATCAGCCACAGCGCCCTCTCGCTCGCCCGTTCGCGGCGACGCCGCCCAAAAGGAAAACCCCATCAATCCCAACGACAATAACCATGCCGTTCTTCTATATCCCCACCCGTCGCCACCACCAGCACGGCGCACCCCATTGCCAAAAAGGGCGTATCGGCTTCCCCTCGAAAACCTACCTCGCCAGCCTGACCGAGCAGGAGCTGCGGCACCGCATCTCGGAAACCAAGGAACAACTCGCTATCGCAATCACCCGGTACGACCGCCTCGATAGGCATTTGGGCGAGCAGCTGAGCAGAGTCCAGCGGATGAAGGACGCGCTCAGGGCGCAGGATCAGGTAGTTGAGCAGGCGAGGGATACCAAGGAGGCATATGTAGGGGAGAAGATGTCGAGGGATGATGAGAGGGAGAGGGCGAGGCGCGGAAAGGCGTGCGGCGGGGTAGCGGCAGGGACAGGGGCAGGCCGAGCAGGGGAAGGTGGGGAGAAGCGGCGTGGGATGAGATGAGAAGAGTAAAAGGCTTAATGGAAGGAACTTGATGGGTTGGGGAAAGGTAAAATGTACATACCTAGCAGAGGGGGGCGTCGACGCGCATTGAAGGCGAGGCGCGCAGTAAGATCAGAAGGCGGACCGGTTCGCCCGGTGCCATGCCACGCCATGCCATGCCATGGGATCAGATTGGCGGGTACATACTCTGAGATGGTAGGTGGGTGTACTGAACGTACCATGTCCTTCTATCTGTCTGGCAGGCTGAATGGCTGAATGGCGAACCTTGTGTCCATGAAAAGCAGTTTTCAATCCCATTACTTAGCACGGGTATTGAGTTGGAATGTAGTACACTCACGGCATCGATCTATGAAGGCGCTTATATGTCTCGCAAGGCACATGTCAAGCGCCGAGCTTTCACAAAGGCCCCCTTCTTTGGAAGGGAAGGATGTCAAAACCGGAGCCTAGAGCGGGAGAGCAATCTGCCAAGTAATGTGGAAGCCAACTTGATGGCCGGATATCTCAGATCGTACGCCAGGTATCCATGCGCATCACGCGCGAAAGTGCACCGTGCACGCCCATAAACTCCGTACATATGGAAATCCTTCCTAAACGCCCAGTATTTCGTTCGCCAGGTCCTGAGCGAATCTAGCGCGGATGTGCGCGCCCATTTACTCCGTACATATGAAATCCTTCCCAAACGCCTTCATCCGTCCTGGTCCCGGAATTCGTAATCCCGACCCCTGGCATGTCCAAGATAGCTATCGTCATCATAGAAGTTGGGAAAAAAAAAGAAAGAACGGAAACCTATAGAAAACCTAACACTTGTCTCCCACCATTTCTCGGGGCGTCACCGGCCTGGAGTCCTGACCGTACCAGTGCTCGTGGGCTTGATCTTCCGTGAGGTCACTACTGCCTCTGCCACTGACAGGCAATTCTCGAGGAGGTGTCCAACGCTCACGTTCTTGGTCACCATCTTCGCTTTCGAAACTGCCGCGGCTACGGTATACGGCGTCCATCTCGGTTGGAAGTGGGATGGGTATCGGTACCGGTGGAGGCGGAGACATTGGACATTGCGCAGATAGCGCGTGTAGGTGTGTTTGTGAATCTGACCGGTCGTGAGATTGAGATCGCAAGCACTCGAGGCTATCTTTGCGCGGGCGTCTAGGAGGGGGTGATCTACCATTCCTTTTCGGGCGTGGTTCTTCCGTCTGGGTGGCCTTTGGTGATGTTTGCGTTGTGGTGGAGGCGATGGGTAAAGCACTGAAAGGTTGTGCAGCCGGCGACGTCGGCGATGTGGGTGCTGGTGTTGGTGTCGACGTCGATGGCGATGTTGGAATGGATGTGATGTCAACGTTCAACGATTTGAACTGTTCAAGGTCTTTTGCCTTCGGTGTTTGTACTCCAGGAGTCTCGGGGGTCATTGTCGTGGCGAGGCTCCATATGGTTGTACGTCGCGATATTTCTGGGTCCGGTGAGGCCGTTTGCAGGGTTGTTCCTGAGGCTGGAGGCGCTGATGGTCCATTGGGCGTCGGATGAAAGATAGATCGGATGATAAAGGCGATGCAAATGAGGACACCCAGACCGCCGAGGCCAACCCCCATGAACCAAGCACCGCGAATCCCGGCCATAGGATCAAGGCCATTATTGTTCACATGGACTTCCACCGTCGAGGCAAGACCGAGACCAAGAGAGATTGAGTAGTTCACCACTGTGCTGATCAGGCTGCCAGCAACGCCCTGTTGTTGTGGCGGAAAATAGTTGGACATAATCAAGGTGGCGGCCGGGAATGACATGTCCATACCGAACGGCATCACAACCAGACTGGCAAAAGTCCAGCTCCAGTATACCGTCTTGTCGACGTTGGAATCGACGGCGAGCAGCAGTGGGCCGAATGCAAAAGCCACTAGTGCCCAGAACAGGGTCCAGGATGGCCGACATTTCCGCATCATCCAAGCCGTCAAGACCGAGGCGATAAAGGCAACAGGAACAATGGGTAAGACCTGCACGGCCGCTTCCAGAGGAGTATCCTGTTTGATGCCAAGAAGGAACTTCCACAAGAACCACGTCCAGATGCCGAAAGTGGCCCAGCCACAGGCCACAGCACCGAGGACGAAGCCAACATCGGCCTTAAGCATCTTGAAGGGCACCAATGGCTGCTCAGCGATTTTGATCTCCGTAATAACAAAAAACGCGATGAGCAGCACCCCGATAATAAGCAGCATGAAGATATACTGTGTACTCCAACCCGATGCAGGAGCAGAGACGAGAGAGACTTGGACGCATATGAGACCGCCCACGCCCGTGACAGCGCCAAGCCAATCCATATCCCGAAGCTTGTCTTTGACAGGTAGCATCTGCTTTGGCGTTGGAGGTGGTGAGATGAGGATGATCGTTGCGGCAATGGCGAGGAAGGAGCAAACGACGGCCAGGGTGTAGAAACTCCACCACCAGGTTGCGTATTTGGTGAACAATGCACCAAAGAGCATCCCGAGGTAAGCCCCGACTGGTGCGCAAAGGCCGAAAAGCGTGAATGAGAAGATCTTCCGCTTCGACCCTGGCGGATACGTCCGACCCAGTAGCGCTAAGCCGTTGGGTACCATGAGGCTTGCACCAAGACCTTGAAAGCCTCTGGCCACAAAGAAGAGCTGGTATCCGACATAGTGGCTCAGCCCAGCAACCACGCTCCACAAACCGAGCCAGGAGAAGCCGATCACCACCATTGTCTTGTGGCCGAAGATATCGCCAAGTCGGCCTCCAATCAGAATGAAGGTTCCAAAGGTTAACGCGTAGGCGGCAACAAGCCATGGTAGTACTGAAGGATTCGACATTGAGAAGGACCTCGCAATGTCTTTGCTGACTGGGAAGACTGTTGTCAAGGTTGATTGAGGGATGAGTTGAAGGACGGCCACCATGATGTTGAAGAGAATCTCTTGGTATCTTGACATCCGTGTGCATAGCCAGCCGCCTGGAGGGCCAGCGGGACCGACCGGCGGCCCCGAAGGCTTCTCTGCATCTTGGATGCTCTTTTCTATGGCGATAGGTGTCTTTTCCATATTGCTCCGATCACTTGATGGTGGGATGATCAACGTCAATCCGCCCAGACCTTCGGAGGACATGATGATAAGGAGTGGACGGCGTTATATACGCCAAAGTCAAAGTGAGAGAGTATCTGGGGAGAGGAAGAGGGATTGAAGGGAGGGGTAGTGTTCTATAAGATGCTGTACACGACCAGATGTCGAGGCGGACCTTTGACCCGTGCTAGCGTTCGTTCTGTACCCCCCATTCGAGCTTGTATCGGCGCCGACTTACCTTTGAGATGAGTTCGGGGTCCATGCAGCGTCTCCTGGAAATTGAATCCGCGGGGTACCCAATCCTGTGTCATGTCAACGATTGGTGGGGTGCCACAGCAGAAAAGATGAAAATCTTCAAAGAGTTCCTAGTGCATAGACAAAGCAAGGCCCATTCGGAAGCCATGATGGAGGCCACATAATAAAGCCTTCTCGGATCGAATCCCGACAAGCCATTCGGATGTGAGGCCGAGGCAGATCTGGCGCATCCTGATATCAGTATCCGGCGCTCATTCCGGTTGCCGAAGATGTTCATCGTGCAGCCGCGAAGAGATAATCTCCGGCCCCAGCTCGAGATTGACGAACGGCACCAAGATAGCGTGGTCAGCGTAAACAAGAGAAGTCAATGCAGATCGTAGACTGCCCGATGAGGAAATCTACAAACAGTACCACAGACGCCTTACTGGAAAACGACGAGAATCAGGCAAGACTGGGGCAAGGTTTGTCTGTTACCTGGATAAGTATAGAGGTCGCAGTAAGAGGCGTCCGGCAGAGAGGGTCTGGAAGTGACTATCAGCTGCATGACGCGATGACGGACTGAAACAGCATGCTACCATGCCAACGAGAGACTGGCCAGAAATGTCATGTCGTGGGTTGGTATGGAAACTCGACGTGAAGGAAGATTGTGAAGTCGGAGAGTCGGGATTTTGAAAGTGTCACAAGAAATTAAAATGCCAAGACGTTCGCCGATCCCGCCAGCCAATCTCCCTTCTTCGGACCTTATTCCGTGTCTTATCCAGTTGTCTTGGCATCCCAAAGCGGCGATCGAAGCTTCAGCTCGTGTTACGGACCTTGCATGGACGCGTTCAATTCGACATCAGCGCAGTCCTTCCACAGTTCCACGAGCTGACAAGCTTCTGCAGCTTCTCTACTGCAGAAGCTCAAACATACCTGCGTGACACAAACGACGTCGTTGCTTGCCGATTATCATGTTTCTTTCTGGCTGAGACCAAGCATTGCAGGACGTTGAGCAAGTTCACTGCGTGGATCAATGCCTCCAAATGCCCCTAGCTGACCTTCTGTGCTATACTAAATATCAGAATTCGGGCTGCGCTGATGAAGATGTAAATACGGGAAGTCATGATGAAAACACACACTAGCATTAATGCATGTACAACTTATTGTGGCATTTCACCCCAAACTCCGCCCTCGATACATGAGTCAATTTGCCTACTCGGTTGGTCCCATGAGAACACCCTCGACCCTTCTGCCGCTATCACGTCGACTTCTGAAACACAACCTGCCTGTCCGGCCAACTTTTCACCAGACCGACCTGAAATTGAATAACCTGCGGCGACATTTACGGCTTCATGCGCCTTTCCAACTTCCTTGCTGTCTGACACGCAGCGAAAACGGCCCGCAGAGGCGAGCCTTAGTGCCATGCAACAAAGCAAACCAGATCGTACGTAGTACTGCCCACGGCTGGGGGCATTGAAGCAGGAGACATCTTCAAGTTGGTCCTGCCTCGGTTACGTCGAGGACGACCGGGCCTGTCGGACCAGAGGATGCACTTGGCCTCATGGATATGATGCTTGCCGTCCGACTACGCTACTGACGTTGATTGGATGACATTGCTGCATCGACCTGCTGTGTAGGCGTGCTCATCAAAATGATTCCAGACTCGAGCCACAATTAGGCACCCACGGATTTTCAGCATTCAGACAGCACCTCCAGCCTCTCCCAATAGCTTGTTGACCGACTGGAAAGCTTTCTTTGCAAACTCGCCCATGTCGTCTCCGTACTTTTCCGGCCCTTTGCTGTCGAATATCTCTACAGACACCCAGCTCCTGAATCCAGTTTTAAAGACAGCCTTGGTGAAATCCTCGACCGGCAAATAGCCCCCATCATATGGTAGTGGTCGGTAATCGTGGCTCCATTGGCCCCGGGGCCTCAAGCCACTTTCGTCGGCCTTGTCCTGCAAGGGCGGGTCCACTTTGTAGGCATCTGAGATTTGTAGAAGGAAAATCTTCTCTGGAGGGACGGTTCGTGCGAGCTCTTCGCAGCTGGCTTTCCACCTCTTCTCCAGTTCCTCCGCGCTTGTGTCTTCGATCCTTCCGGATTTGGTGACTGGACTACCCCATTCTCCTCCTGCGCTCTGAAAAGTATCCAGGCACAATCCCAGGTTCGGCTTGTTGGCCTTCTTGACGATCTCCCAGACGTCTTTCCACGTCGGAGCATGAGTTGCCCAGCACCAATTCTCATATGCAATCCGGAAGCCCTTCTCGGCGAACACATCTGCTAGCTCAGCCAGATCAGATGCCAGCTCGTCGAAGTTTCCAGAAATGCCATCTGCATCCGACGAGCCGATCTATTTGTCGGTCAGTCAGTATCGCAGGCCCGTGTCTCTCAAATGCATTGACAAGCAGAGCCACTGACCTGGAGCATGTCCGTTCCTACCGCCTCCATGATACTCATCCAGCCCTTGGCCCGCTCCCAGGCGTCCTTCCGTTCCTCACTATCCTTCGGCCAGCCCTCAAAATTCGCGAAAGGCTGCAACATCAGGATCTTCAAGCCGGCCTTCTCACACAGCTGTCCAATCTCGGAGGCCACAGATCGGAGCGTTGCGTAGTCCTTGGGATCAGGTTGTGACTTGCTTCCAGAAATCTGTTGCCCATAGGCGAGAATATCTGGCATGGAAAGCTCGATGGCGTCGAAGCCAGCACCTGCCAGAATCTTGATTTTCTCCGGGATGGTGTGCTTTTCGCTGTCGTGCCCTATCGAGCATGAAGCATAACAGATCGGGATCTCCGCGCCGTGGAAGTCTGCCATGTTCGCGGGTTAATTAATTAAGGTGAGACCAAGATCCAGCCAAGTCTGAAATGAAGATGAAGTGAGTAGATTGCTATGATGCCTTTCTCGTTTTGCTGTTCAGCCTTGTGTGACTGCTTTAGCGGTGATACTGCTCAACAGATATTAGGCACCTTTCTCGCTTTCTCTAAATGCTCCAGGTCTGGAGTTTCGCGAACATTTAAGGTGGCTGTCGTCACTTGGTCAAGCCTCGGGTCCCGGCCCGGAAAATCATATCCGGCCGAGCAACGATTGACGTCAGGTTAGTGTCAGGATGCCCACTGCAAGGCACGCCCAGGTATGAGATTGGAACGAGCGTCGACGAAGTATCCAGCCTCATGCAGTGGGTGAGCCAATACTGCGTATGCAGAGTAGTACTTCCTCGCTGCCGGCATAGCTCACATGAAACATAACGACCGAGGTTATGACATTTGCTCAAGACGAAAGACGTGATTACTGTGCATTGAGCTCCAAGCCCTCGAACTCAGCCGACAAGAGGACAAGGGGTAGAGGAATGTACATAAACGAAAACATACCTGTGGTAAGGGCGCGGAATTCGATCGCTTAGTGGCATTGGAGGACTGTCAGGAGCGCCTCATCCCACAACGGACAGTACTGGTGATATTCCTGGTCTAGTTCAGGGCGGTTAGATCTGGAACACCAACGGGATGATTAGTGTCTTGTGTGCTGAAACAGGTTGGACCTCTCTACCATGTGCAGGTGCCCTCAAAAGCACACCCTTTTTTTGGCGAATTACTTTGGAGCCACCGGGTCGATGATACAAAATCGAGATTGGAGCATGCAGCTGGTCACACAATAGTGAAGCCGGGCTAGGTGACACATGTTGAGTGGGCTCAGAAGCACCAAGCAGGCCAGCGGAGAATGAGACATTATGATTGATATCCGCCATTGGAATGCAACTAATTGGGACTATGAGGAGATAAGGATACGGCCGTCGTCATAAGGATAGCTCCTACTTCTATCCAGACTGAACTGTCCCTGCGCCATTGACTCGCAATGCAATGGCAGGATGGGAGGATGGCAGGATGGGAGGATGGCAGGATGGGAGGATGGCAGGATGGGAGGATGGCAGGATGGGAGGATGGCAGGATGGGAGGATGGCAGGATGG
>NW_006913048.1:1664654-1891826 GCF_000585515.1 Cladophialophora yegresii CBS 114405 | reverse complement strand
AGGATGGCAGGATGGGAGGATGGCAGGATGGGAGGATGGCAGGATGGGAGGATGGCAGGATGGGAGGATGGCAGGATGGGAGGATGGCAGGATGGTCTTGCTCCCCAGCCAAGTGACTGCTGCCCGGTTCACATGCCCACCCCGTCCGCCGCCAGCAACGCAATGCTATCCATTCTGCTCATCCTCTGCTTTCTGAGATCTGCGCCATCCTCCTCATCGTCATCAGCATCGACTTCGATGCCGTTATCCTCCAGCTGCCTCAAGTTCTTCTCCATGTTGTCGACCTCCTCGCTCTTCCAGCTCTCGTCCTCCACACTGGGCACAATCTCCTGCACGGGGAGCCTCTTCTCCAGAACCTCCCTCGCATTCCGCATGTCGCTTTTCTCGGTCCTGTCGAGACTTTCCTCATAAGAACTTGAGATCCCGGCGGCGTAGTTCCGTTTCGCCACTCGCTCGGTGGCAGTTTGGATGTCTGCATCGACGAACCAGGTCTCATCCATGAGGGCATGGGCGTCACGCCATCCGTCCTCGTCCAGAGCTGTGTAGAGGCCCTCGAATATGACAATCCGCGCGGTAGGCGGGATGGAAATGTCGTTTGCGACGGGATCTTTGACTGCATGGTCGAAGCTGGGGGCAAAGATCGTGCGCGACTCCGGTTCAATGGGTCTCCGGACTTTCTCGACCATATCCAGATAGCTGTGCGGGTCGAACGTGAATGCCGCGCCACGTCTGAAGACCGCTTCTTCGGCATTGGGCATTTCGGAGAGTTGTTTGCGAGTTAAGTGATAGCCGTCGAGCGGGACGACGAAGGCGATATCTGGTTGCGAACGGTCTGGACTATTGGGGTATTTCTCATGGTAGTGTGTGTGGTATGCCTTGTTGAGTCCAGCACAGACGGAGGCGGCGAGAGTAGTTTTCCCTGACCCTGGAATCCCAGAGATGGCGATCAAGAGGCGTTGTGAGCCATCACACTTCTGAAACTTGCCTGTGATACTCGGTCAGTATGAGAAGTTACACGCTGGAAAGAGCACGTCTGACCCCATGTCTGATCGACAAGGCGTTGTACGTGAGATTCCATGGCTGAATCGATTAGGGCTTTTCCACCTCTCCCAAAGCGATAGGTATTGTTTATATGGTGGTACCTTCAGCGACCAGCTCATTCAGCCTGACGACCTTGGATGAGAGAGAGACGTATTACACACAAGAAGATTGCCCGGCCTTATCAGCAGCAGCGTGACGAGTGGAGCGTATTCGTCATTTCTTCGCTTGCGATGGAAGGCCCGTTACACGAGTTCGGGAATACACAAGGACCAGACCGGGCCGTACAGTCCAACGCTTTCATAGAAGACGGTGACGGCAAGGTGCAACGCCGATCAAGAAAATGGCCGATTGTTCGATTGCCATACTTCAACCGAGGCAGGCGAATGCGCAGCAGTCAAACGACCCTCCAGCCAGGCTTCGCAATCTGAGATAAAGCTCACGCGTGCCAGAATCGCAGGTGGGGGCTGAGCGGACCACACGGACTGGAGATACATTCCTCCAGGAAAATCACGTGTGGGCGTCTTCCTTTGCCCCTGGTCGATCGCGTCCACCCCGGATTCCTTTCAAGGGGCTTTCTCTCTTGTGCAGCCAACGACTTTCAGCCTTTTCACATTCTTTCCTTCACTCACTCACTCACTCACTCACTTCACCCACTTGTACTAACCCCCAACAGAGGCCCTCGTTGCCATTCATTTTCACAGTCACTCCTTCTGACAACCGTCTTCAATTTTTTCCCCCGCTCATTCGACGCAGCTTTGTGTTCACGCTTCAGCGCAGCTGTCCTCCACGCGTCAACTGTCAACTCCACCGAGCCTCAGACCATTCACTTCCCATTAATACACACCACGACTCTACACAATGAAGGCCTCCATCATCCTGCCCGTCTTCGCTCTCGCTGCCCGAGTCCTCGCCGCCACCCCTCCAGCATGTCTGCTCCACGCTGTCAACACGCAGGACGATCCTAGCGATCTCTCCTCGATCTGTGGCGACGATGCGACCGAAGTGCAAGGGGCCATCGCCAGCATGTGTAACGGCAACGCCGCCGTGAGCATGGCACAATCCGCTTTCATCTCAACTTGCTCGGCTGCTGGTTCATCTGTCGGTATGTGATATGTGATGCTTCAAATCACCCACAACATGTGACTGTACTGACAAGGTTTTTTTTTCTTTGTCTTGCAGCTCCTTACACCGCAACCTCGACCAAGAATTCTACCGCCTCCACGACCAAAGCCTCGTCCTCGTCCTCCGCGACCTCGGCCGGCACGTTTGTTTACACCACCGCCGTCTTCGACTCCGACTGCAGTTGCACCACTACCATCGTCGCGACTGCCACTACCGGGTCCGTTGTCTCGACTGCTCTGGCTAGTGCCACAGGTGTGGAGGGTGCTTCGTCGACAGGTTCCTCGAGCTCAGGATCAGGTGCTTCAGCGAGCGGGAACGCTGCCGCGGATACCAAACAGGTGGGAAGCTTTGCCGCGGCGGTCATTGCCATTGCAGGAGTTGTGGCTGTCTTGTAGAGAAACCTGGAGTATGGTGGTCATAGGGACCGCGTGTGGTGTTTTCCTGAACTTGGCAGCCAAACAGGCACATACGGAGACAAAAGTCGCAATCATGTCTAGCTACCCCAGTAGAAAGGACACGGACCATGGTAGTTCATATGGCATGCTGGATCACGCCCTGTCCGGAGGAGAACTTTTGGACACTTTTTCGTCTATGTCAGCCAAGTAAGCCAACTGAGCAATCAAGCCACTTGCGAGGATCCTATGTACAGACGCCGCCCTTGAACCAGCGCATTCGCGGTCTTTGGTTGTTTTTCCCAGCCGGGAATCGTCGCCGGGGAGGATTCCACTGATACATTGAGCATGAACCCCCACGCACCAGGGCAGTGACATCTAAAACAAAGCCACGACGTATCATCCAGTCGAGCCGCACTACTTTCCTCCCACCCACAATGCGCCCTCTGGTCCATCACACACGAAGCCTACCGGACACACATATCTTCGCGCCTAGGTCCCGTCCCAATCCACTTGATTGGGACACCCACCTGAGCCTCAATGAACGCGATGTATTCCCTCGCCTCGGAGGGGAGATTTTCGAACTGCTTGATCCCCGTCGTCGTAGTCTTCCAGCCCTTGAACGTCTTGTACTCGACCTGCATGTTTTCGACCAGATCCAGATCCGCGGGGAAACTCTCGAGCGTCTGGCCATTGTGCGTGTACGCCGTGGCCACACGGATCTCTTCGAAATCGTCCAGCACGTCCAGCTTGGTCAGGTTGATCTGGGTATAGCAGTTCACGGCGGCCGAGTACTTGACCAGCACGAGGTCGAACCAGCCGCAGCGCCGCTTTCTACCGGTCGTGACGCCGAACTCGCGGCCCACGCGCTGCAGGCGCTCGCCGTACTCTGCGTCGGTGGGGGAGATAGTGGCGTCGAGTTCCGTAGGAAAGGGGCCCGAGCCCACGCGCGTCGTGTACGCCTTCACCACGCCGACGATGTTGCTCCCCAGCGAGGCCAGCGACTGAGGACTCAGCCCCGCGAGGCCCGTAAACACGCCGCCCAGCCCGGTATTGCTGGACGTGACGTAGGGGTAGGTGCCGTGGTCGATGTCGAGCAGGAGCGCGTTGGCGCCCTCGATCAGTATATTCATCCTGCTCTGCTGCTGGCCACCACCTGCGCCATTGGCGGCAGTGGCAATCCCCTTGTTGCCCACGGCCTGGGCCAGCAGCGGGGTCTGGTCGACGACGTACTTTGCCAGTTCGTTGCGCCAGCCTTTCAGCCTCGCGATCTCGTCTTCGACACTATACCCGCGGAGTGCATCATCGCCGTAGAGTCTCCGATATCCCGCTTCCAAGTCGCGCAGCCGGCGTTCCCAGCGCTGTTGTTCGTTGACGAGCATCCAAAACGTCACGCCCCGCCGAGCGACCTTGTCGCTGTAGCATGGGCCGATGCCCTTGCGGGTCGTGCCGATCATGCCCTTGCCGCCATCGACGGTCTTGGACTTGTCCTCCGAGACGCCGTCGACGACGCCGTGCAGGTCGAAGCAGACGTGCGCACGGTCGGAGACGAGGATGCGGTCCCTGACGCCTTGTAATCCTTTCTCTTCCAGGGCGGCGAGCTCCTTGAAAAAGGACGGGATGTGTACGACGCAGCCGGTGCCGATGAGGTTGTATTTGCAAGACGGGTTGATGAGGCCCGAAGGTAGGATGTGGAAGTCATACGTCGTGCCGTTGACCACGATCGTGTGGCCTGCGTTGTTGCCTCCGGCGGCGCGGCAGACCAGGTCGGCCGAGGATGCGAGGATGTCGACGAGTTTGCCTTTGCCTTCGTCGCCCCATTGGGCTCCCAGGACAAGTGTGACAGGCATGGTAGGGTAGGGTAGGGTAGGGTTTCTGGTGTGACAGGAGCGTCGCCGTCCGGGGGAGAATTTGCTGCGATATCGGAGAGGGTCTACGGTTGAGGTACAAGTGAGGGAAGTCGCGGTTGAAGTGGTGGCAAGGCAGCTCCTCTGAGTCAAATCAACGTGTCTACCATACTAGCAAAGAGACAGAGAAAGATGCCGCGTTATGCAGTGTAGATCTTATTGACTGTCCACGATCTGGTGGGGGTCTAATTAACAAAGATTTCGCGCAAGACTCAGAACTCACCCGCGATGAGGGGAATTTTCGTGGTGGGGCGGCATCCGTGAGCAAACGGAAATAAACTTTGGTCCTCAGCAGCAGCAAGCCAAGCCGAGAGTCGGCTAGAAGGTAGTTTGTAGGATCAGCGTCATGGTGGATCAAGGTAGTGGCTCGGCAGGGGGAATAATAGGCACGACGCCATAGGTGGGCAGAGAGAAGGCCGGGTTGTGGACAGAGAGGATGATGCGGAAGATCTAAGCAGCAAAAGTAGCTCGGGATCAAGCTATCTGAGTGAGTGGACGAGACACCACCGAAGATCCCCAGCTTCCAAGCTGAGACTGTCCGTGATGCTTCCAAACTGCTATCAAGCACAAGTACAAAACAGGCCACGAGTCAATCCATTGTTCAAGACGCCACAGCGGAAGATCCCTTGCAGTATCAAGAACAGGAGACAGTCAGAACCGGCCATTTGCGCATTCACCAGCAGGTCGTAAGCCAGACGACGCGCCAGACACCTCGAGCTCGCTGTTACGCAGCCTTTGAAGTATCACACGCTGATCGCAGGCAACAAAAAGAAATCATAGCGATGTAGGTTCGAAGGATCACAGGTCGACTATCCTTTTCAAGGAGAAGACCGAAGAGGCTCCGACGATCGCTGTCGCAAAAACCACAGAACATGAATGTTGGAAAGAAAAGTCGACGTGGCGGTTGGGTGAGCAGCCCTCCTGGCTTCAGCCCAAAATGATCCCCAACCCCAAGCGTCATGCTGCTGTCGGCAACTACCAGCAAGGTAGGTACAGCTTCGATCGTTGTCCGTTTGCAGTTGCGAGAAACCAGGTCCGGTCAAGGGGAAAAACCACTGCCATAGTCCGACACTGGGGGTAATGCTCCGTCCATCCCGAATCACGCACCATTTCATACTTCCACATCTGGGTCACCCCCGAGACGGTAGATCATGGCTCGAAGGCGTTGGATCTCACTCTCGGCTTGTTCGGCATGCTCCTGCTTCCGCTGGCGCGACTTGCGGGCCGCCGCAGTATTCTTCTTTCTCTTGGCGGTCTCCTTGTCGTCGTCACTGTCGACATGGATCTCCGCCAACTGCTTGCGCGGCTTCGGTGGCTTGGAGATACCGCAAGTGTCTGACCGTTTGCGGTTGTGGTATGGTTGCGACGGGGGCCTTCCAGGAGAAGACTTCTGGCGTTCCATGCCAACTGACTTCTGACGCTCCATACCAGATGGCTGGGCGTGAGAGTTCACGCTGCTGAAGCTGCTCGACTTGGTGAGGCACTCCTGCGCCATGGGCTGGTTGGCGAATTGATCCAAACCGTTCTGGGGAAACAATGGCGCCATAGCTTCGAGCTCAGAGTAGTTCAGCTGAGCATCAAGGAGTCCGTCTTCCAGAGGAGAAGTATTAAGGCCACTGCTGGCCATTGCAGGAGATTCCAAGAAGCTGGAACCGGGGGTGCTCAGATTGGGGAAGACCGTAGAGGCTGGAGCCGACATGATGGATTCATCCACGAACAAGTCGGAGGGAGAAATTGTGCCATCGTTGACTCCCGCGTAGTGGGACTGAGGGCCGTTAAAGTCAAGGAGTTCGTACCCGGAGGCGCTGAAGTCGCCTCCGGGAAGATACATGCTGTCAAAGGCGGTAGACATAGCGCCTGGATGGGTCAGTGACATGGACTTGAGAAGCTGACGAACTCTATAGGTACCTTGAGGACTCGGGGCCGACAAGTTTCTACGAGGAACAGTGGTGGTGGAGTTGAAAGTGGGCACGGGCGGTAAGTCTTGCAAACGAGCAAGCTGGCGCCAATGATTGTCGCGGAGTAACTGGTTGTGCAATGCTGGACTTGTTGTAGACTGTTGAACTGGTGACGAGTAGATATGTCCTGACGATGGAGACAAGGTAGACTGTACAGGCGATACTCCGCTGTTGATGGAGAGGTGCCGAGTGCGGATTAGTCTACGGTTAGGGGCTGTACTCGATATCGCCTGCGCATGCAAGGCAGGAGAGGTCCTGGGAGGGATCTCCGGTGCGGCGAAGAGCTGAAAGTCCTGGTCGAAGGAGTGCTGCTGTTGATTCTGCGACGAAGCAGTCGATGATCTTGGGGTTGGGGAAAGCCATCTTTGCTGATGATCCGTGGTGAAAGCTGGAGAATCCAACGCTTGAATTGCGGCGGTTGGAGGTGAAAGCCCGAGACGCTTGGAGCGAGGAGCTGACTGTTCACGAGAGTCCCGAAGGAACCTGGTGAGCGAAGAGTGGAGTGGGGAGCTTGGTTGAGTGACTGGTATCGTAAGAGATCCTATCTTGCCTGAGCGAGATAAGAGGAGAAGGTGAAGGTATTCAGAACTCCATGACTTGAAGTTCTTTGAATTGCCTGTGTGTGTTGAAGTGTGCGGGGTGGGAAGAGAGGAGGAAAAGTCCAGGCGGCACGCAGGAAATCGAGGAGTTAAGAAGGCAGCCTGGGACGGGCTTGGCGCACCGTGAAGGCCACCAAAGGTAAGCACGGAGAGCCCACTGTACCGACCGTTCACGCGAGAAGGCTTCCAGTCAGCAAATCACCATTCGTCTTCACTTGCAACCTGTGCCTTAGCCCACCAGCATCCCTGTTAAGCTATTCCACTTCTGGCATTGGCTAATTTCTGTGCACTTTTGGTTCCAGCAATTGTGACTCATAATCGCGAGTGCACTCGAAGGAGCACTTCTCTTGCAGCGGTACAAACAACCGAGTACCGTGTCCTCATCATCGCGGAATTACTGTGTAGGCAAGCTTTACACTGCAGTATGTAGAGAACCATGATATCTTTTGCGACTCTAGGAGGAGACACCCTCAGCACCCAAAACGCGACCAAGCAGCCACCCAGTCTGTCGGGGTTGCAGCGTACGTTCTCGCTCTCGGAAGCCACAAGGCAGAAAGGGACATCGCGCGATTAGTGTTTTATCCCTATCCGACGGACAACGGTTTCTCTAGTGGACACAAGTCGCTGCGCAATCACGCATCGTGTGGCCATGAAACATATCTTGCGCAGGCATGGGCTCCTGACGTCCTGCTGAGCCGTGTCTAACCCCAGTAATGCGCATTCACTCAAGAATCGGACGATGGACCACTGTGACCCTTCACAAAAGAGCATGTCCTCAGGAAAAAGGGACACCTCTGATTGGCGAGCTCGGGGTGGTCTCTACCAACCAGCGATCCTTGCATGATGTTCCATCTTCCGGCTTAACCAAAGGTCCTGCCCGCGGCTGGCACTTGTGCGCCTTGTTACGTGGCTCCACGGCGAACTGACTAGGCCCAGTCTGAAGTAGTCTGTAAACGTGCTGAGTTCCCCTCCAGTTGGGTTCAAGAACAATTCATTTCCATCGGCGCATGCTTCGCTTCACCATGCTGAGCCTCCGAGCAAGCGGACGGAATACACAGCTAATTCTACAGATAGGTAGCTATCCCCTTAGAGGCTTAAACTACAATTTGCTAAATGTCACGGCTTGCACAGATAAATTGATCTGATCCCAAGACGGAGTACGAGGTACCTTGTGACTCATAACCATCTGGGTCTAAGGACGACCCTGCAGTTCGCTTCGGAATGGTGCATCCCATGCGGAATGCTCGGGGAGGTGACACCGTTGCTGCCCCTGAGTAGAGCCGCACAAATACTGTAACTCGTATCTCCTGTAGAATCAAGGTGGACGGACTCCGATACATTCATGAGCATGGTGTCGAAGCGTGCTGTGGCACACACACGAATAGACCGGGTATCATCCTGATAGTGGCCTCGTTACGACTCGATACGAACAGTTACATTGCACATCTGTGGACGATGGGAACATGAAAGCTGGGGTGGTCAGACAAGGCTGAGACTCGACACTGCGACGTCCAACTCTCACAATACTCCGCGATCAGACTGTTCGCAGACACATGTCTGACGGGCATCGATCTCCCCATGGAGACCCTGCTCCAACCGATTCCGAGTTGCAGGCCGCTACCGACACCCATTTTCGATCATCGATCCACCCGTATACTATGAAATGCAACCGCGTAGACAAGACCAAGATGTCCCCATTCGTTCTCATCTCACGCCTTTGCGCGCTTTTTATTGTCCTATCATATATTCTCTAGTTAAATTGGGTTCACACTCTCAGGGTCCCGTGGACACGTCGTTCTGTACCTGTAGGCACGTCATTGCGCATCGGTTTTGAACTCTCCATCGGATCCGGCAAAAGCGGTGCCTTCTACTTAATCCAATGTCGATGTTGGATCGCCAGCTGCGGGAAACGAGGTCATGCGCCTCAATTCGCACATGTCAACAATTCAGTGGTAAAGAACTGTCAGGTGGACGGATCTAGGAATTTCATGGACTAGTCGAGGGAAGAACTTGCGGCACTTTTTCCAGCCCTCCTGTGTACATGACCAGCGTGTCCATGTACAGTATCTTCGGGATGCAACTTCTAGAATTCCTGGGCCTTGCATTGGTCCTGCATCAAGACGCCTCCGCCCCCTTGCGCTATCCCGCCACAGCCCGTCGAGACTGGCTTTTCCGAATAGGTCTTCGTGCGGCTCGGATGTTTTCCCAGTGGATATCAACGTACTCGTATCAACGGCAATCAGGGGAAGACACGCGAAGATCCCATGCGAAAGTGAGTCCCGGGAATTGTTCGTGATCAGACGATCTGTATAGGTGGAAGACCAGCGGGATATCGTCAGTTCCACGTAAACTATGCTGCCGAAGTAGTGCTGAGCGCCTGGACCACCTTGAGCATTTCCCATGGGTTCTGCTCGCTCGTTGGATCTGGCGCCTCACCAGTGACCATCTCTAGTGCTTGACCAACCTCAGCCCGCAACAGCGTCTCCAAGATTTCCTCTGACCGCTCCCACTCCATCCTCCGGTTTTCATCAGCCCCTTTCTCATCGCCCAATCCTCTCCTGATCGGATGGCCTCTTGCGTCTTCGGTCATTGCTCGTAGCTCTTCCAGTTCTCTTTGCAACCCGTTTCTTTCTGACTCGGCCCAGTGGATTTGTCTGCGCAGGAGCCGAAACCACTGGGACGGAGGCAGAGAACGCTCGCTCTCATCCATATCCTCCCAGATGTCGGGCGGGTAGTAGTCTAGAGGGAGAGGAAGAGTCATTGGCACAATATCAACGTCGACGGCATCGACCAGATCGTCAGAGTCGTTGTCATCTGCCATTCTGACGTCTTCTGGGTTGATCCCCGCCAGGGAAAGAGTGTACCGAGTTGGTAGTGGTGGTAGATCTCCGATCAAAGTGGCCTTTTTGTCGCCATTTGTCTTGCCGCCCATTGTCAACTTCAACCTCTTTGGTGGCATGAGAGAGGCTCCTCCGTTTGAGATGCCTCCTGTATGACCTCGAGGCACAGGGTCACTAGGCCGCAATGCCTCTGTTTCGTGCACAGTACGCATATGCTTAGCTAGAGCGTCAGATCTGGTGAAACTCCGGTCGCATTCTGGCAGCTGGCACATGAACGGCTTCTCCTTGGTATGGCTTCTCATGTGAGCCTTCAACGCGTATGCGCTAGTATGGGGTTGCCCCTTCCTCACACAGCCTTCCCATTCACAGTAGTACTTCTTTTGGCGTGGTACGATATGAATGTCGTTGATGTGTGCTACTAGATTGTCCATGTTGCCCTGTTCCTGATCTACACAGCCTTCCCACAGACACTTGGTCACTTGGATGTAGTCCGCTGAGTCGGGGTTCTCAGGGTTGGCTTGAGCTGCGGCGTACGCGGTGGAGAGAGGATGTGTAGGGCCAAGGTTTGCGAATGACGGCGACGTGGGGACAGAGCCTGAGGTATCGCTTGAGATCGAGCCTGTAGGGGACCGTGGAGGAATGACGGTCGAGGCTGATTGAGGAGTGGCATGATCGTAGCTGGACGCCCCTGTCTTGCGACGTTTGGCGGGAGGCATGTCGACTGGCGCTGTAGTACTCATGGCCGATGTTGTCTCGTCATCCGACGCAGAGATGGTAGAGTCTCTTGAGCCAGAGCGCTGTCTGTTACCAAATTTGACTTCTTCAGGAAACTCATCAGAGTCGATGTCCGACAAGGGTGACCCTGATGCTGGGGTCTCTGGAGGATCTTCGTCCATGATTGCAAGAAAATCGGATTAAACACAAGCTGCGGGGTCGGAATATTACTCTGAACAATGTAGTGAAGGACAATAGCTATATTCAGAAATTTCTTACACTCGAAACGACAGTGAGCCAAATGGCAGCGAATAGTGAGGCTGATGCCAGAAACAGTCGCGCCCAAAGGACGGCTCGGCCGACTTGCCCGTTACACGCTGCGCGACCTCGCGATGTGCTTGTGTTGAATTGTCTCTTCCCTATCTACTCAGTGTTGGACTTTTGTACGGACTACCCATACTCCATAATGTGTGTATGAGCTCCTTGACTGCTTCCATGCTTCTTTGAGGTGGTATTATCAGGCTATCCACCACAAGCCTCAATGTCCACCTGGTTGTCCAGTTGGTCATTGCAGCTCTGAACCGAACAGAGTCGATAGTCTTGAGGTTTGTTCCCCTCACCTACTAATCCTCGTTAACTAGCGTGTTCTGTCCTCAGATAACCACCTGGGCAGGTAAGAGCGCTTTCGTTGGTTCAGAATAGGAGCATGCTCTCTTGCTCCCGAACTCAGCAAGGGACAACGTTACATCAGGCCTCCCCCAGCGCTTGAGCTGTGTCACGGCACAATTGGACTCGGTGTCGAGATACTTTACGTGTGATCTGCTATCTTCCTTTCCTTCTCTGCGGATCGCACACTCTCGCCTAACAGCTTCATTGAGGGTACTGTATGCCAGCTTTTGGTGCCGCATCAAAGATATCGTTGAGATCTTCAAACGCATTCCAGTAGGAATGCTCGGTGGAGATACACATCAGAGGCAAGTCTCGGCAAACGCTTAATTGACTCGCCCGAATGGCTTATATTCAGATTGTCATTGTCGGTGCTGGAATTGCGGGTCTGGCCACAGCCATCAGTATATCCCAGAAGGCGAAGCACGAAATCCTCATTCTCGAGAGCAGCCCTGTCCTGACCGAAGCTGGAGCGGGCGTCCAAATCAATGCAAGCGCTTCACGCCTGCTCAGCAACTGGGGTTTGAAAGAGCATTTTGAGGCCGTAGCCACCCGCCCAGACTTCCTTGAGATCAGACGGTACGCCGACAACGAATTGCTAGGTCTGATCCCTTCCAACGTCAAACGTTATTCGGAGCGAGTGAGGGGCTCTCCACATTGGCTCGTTCACCGAGTCGATTATCAGAGGATCCTTGCCGATGCCGCTATAGCGAACGGGGTCAAGATTCGGTTCGGGCAAAAGGTCGCAAACATAGACATCGAAAATGTCAAGATCATGCTAGCAGATGGAAGCACCGTGAGGGCCGATTTGATTATTGGTGCCGATGGCATCCATTCAAGGGTGCGACGATCTATACCCGCGCTGACAGAATACGTCCCAAGGAAAACAGAGAACTTCTGTTACCGCGCATTGATTCCACGTGAGAATATGATGCACAATGCCGCGACCCGCAGTTTGATTGACATTCGGAATCAGCAGGCGTGGGCTGGTCAGGACACGCATATCGTTGCGTACCCGATAGCTAACGGCAAACTCTACAATATGGTGATGATGGTCCCTAACCAGGGAGAAGCACCTTTGGCAAAGTACAACGAGCCAGGCGACGTCGTTGAAATGCGGAAAGTATTCAAGGATTACAACGACACAGTTAAAGCAGTGTTGGACGCTGTGGACAGCTGCGCGAAGTGGACAATTGCAGAGCTACCTCCATTACCTACCTGGTCAAGTGAGAATGGACGGGTTGTCCTTGTGGGAGATGCCTGCCACGCCATGTCACCACATGCTGCATCTGGCGCTACGGCCTCACTGGAAGACGCCGAAATCCTGGGTCTATGCCTGGCGACTTGGCAGAATGTCGAAGACCTACCAAGGGCATCAACAGAGTACGAACACCTTCGCAAACCCCGTTGTGAACGAGTCCAGGAAATCTCCCGCGAGAATGGGACGACGTTCTCAATGCCGGACGGGCCCGCCCAACGCGCAAGAGATCAAGCATTCCGGGCTCAAAGGATCGCCTTGGAGAAACAGCTGGCAGAAGATGCACCGTTGGTGGTTCCAGAGGAAGACATGACCAAACAATATCCACATCCATCGGTTGTGCAATGGCTTGTTGGGCACAATATCACGGAAGAAGCACAGGCGTATCTACGACGGCGATCTTGACGTCGACGCATGTTCCACGTGCGCAGGTGTGAGGGGAGGGCTTCGCAGGCTAGGGTAATACTCCCCCGACTACACGAATGTGAACCGAGATCCAGATCCTAAACGGGCACATGCCAACTCAGGGGGGGTCTACCAGACTTCAGCTTGAAGCACGGCGGCCGCAACGTTTGATAGACCTGCTGATGGGAGAAGTGTGAAGGCTGGAATCTCTCCGGCGTTCTGGTATTGGGCTGTTCGTTCCGTTACCAGGTACCCACTTTCCCGCATGAAATATCCCGTAGATACTCTAATTACATGATGCAACGTCAAGGTCAACGCCCATTGACATGATTTCTTCGAACTCTTTCTCGCCATTTCCCTCGAGTCACCAATACACGATACCACTTAGATTTCGACGCAGCGTGACGGGTATAGACTTCAGGTGAAATAGACCAGGTATAAGTAGAAGCGGACAAGATCGCCCACATCATCAACATTTCAGCGGAGCCCTTTCTTTTTCTCGCTCAAGAACAATATAACGATAGCGCATAAAGCATAAAGCATAAAGCACAAAGCATCAAGCATTATCGAACAAGACACTGTGTCTCGAATCCCAATATCGCTCACCACTTGCCGTTAAGGCACTACACCAACAATGTCGACGACCCTCCCCCGCACAGTCCTCGCCTACCAGACAAACGCAAAACTATACACCCTCTCAACCCTCGTCCAAGCAATCACGCCCTTCCCCCAACTCCCGGAATCCTCACAACAAGTCTTCAAGACCGCCACCCCCAGCCCTACAGACGAGGACTCCGTGGTGGTCACACGCGAAACAATCTTCCACCCGCAAGGCGGCGGCCAACCGTCCGACGTCGGGCTTATCACATCATCCACAAGCGATGGCGCGAAGTTCACCGTCTCCGCGGTCCGCCATGACGTGGCCCACGACGGCGTGGTCCTCCATCTCGGCCGCTTCGCCTCACCCACACCATTCACCGTGGGAGACACAGTGACGCAATCCATCGACGTGGACAAACGCGTCTTATACTCCCGACTACATACCGCGGGCCACGTGCTTGGCGCGGCCGTGCGGCATTTGTTGGAGCGCGAGATCCCAGGCTTCGACGAGCTCAAGGCCTCGCATTTCCCCGACAGCGCGGCGTGCGAGTTCCGCGGCCTCATTGGGGGGCAGTGGAAGGAGGGCATCCAGCAGCGGGTCAACGAGTACGTTAACCGCGCGATGCCCGTGCGCATCGAGTTCTGGGACGAGGACGATTTCCGGCGCGAGGGGCTCGAGAGGTTGATTCCCACGGACGTCGATGTGGCGCGTGGCGAAAAGTATCGCGTCGTCCGGATCGTGGGGGCCGAGGTCTATCCTTGTGGGGGCACGCATGTTGAGACGACGGATCTTTGTGGCAAGGTTGGGGTCAGGAAGATCAGTCGCCAAAAGGGCACGAGTCGGGTGAGTTATAATGTGAATTAGAGGGGTCGGAATGGCCCGTGGCATGGCAAGGCCGGAAGAAGGGCTTGGAGATACCTTATGTTCGATTAGCTGTGGGAACGAAGGTTGCATGGCATGGTGTGGCATGGTCTGCTTGAAGCTGCTCGAAGCTCTTTTTTTCGGTCGTCATACAGAGATAGAGGCTCCACGTTTCCATATCCCACAGTGCCTGTTATTGTCGTCCGGGCTGCAACTGAATCGTGCCTACACACCCACGACCGTCGTCCTGCGACGGCATGCGGACAACGTGATCTTCAGGCAGCAGGCCCGTTGACAGTCAATCGGTGTCTTCACCACTTTGTAAATCCCTTGAAAATAAAGATGGCATTGAAGAAGTACATAACGTCGCCGAACAGAGTTCAGTACGCCGGACTGACCCGAATAGTACAGAATATCCGTATGACTTTTCATCCTTGGGAGAAGACCATAGCTATTGCCCGCCATAGCCAAGCGGCGCCTACTCTTTGGCGTACCCTCCGGGCACAAGCACCATGCTCCGGTCCAGCCATAGCATCATAAGCCATGCCACATGTATTGCTCCATCGCAGTCGTCCAAGCTCCAGGTACGATCAAGCAACCTCGTTGCAACCCTGGCGCATCCGTAAAAGTACTATCCAGTTGTCGTAATATTCTTTCGACCCCCGATATGTTTGAGACGACTCTAGTGTCAAGAAATACACCAGATCAAACCTTCGGTCGTAGATCAAGTCCGTCGATGTTACAGGCGTTCAGTTGTGGACAAGTCGCCTCTAGATCCTCCACGAAATGCAGCTCCGACAGCTGTCGAACGCAGAGAGTCCCGTCGTCGGTCAATCTCCGTTGTTGTTCTCACTCCCGGGTTAGACAGCTTCGAATACACATTGAAGCGCTCGATGACCGTCCCTGCGAGAATTGTGAGGGTATCTCATCGCTAGGGCGACCGCAGTTATGCACTTCCTCTCACAACATCGGGTGACAATCCAACTGCAGCCCACCACTCATCCGGTATCTCCTCCCTTCTCTGCATGCGTTCAAGGATTACACCAAAAAGCTCTAGCTCAAGGGTCCTGTCATTACCTCTGGAGATATCTCTTGGGGGACCCTGGCGCATCACACCCTCCGTCCCTACAAGGTTGCGATCTAGGTCTCTTGGCAATCGTCCATGTCGAGCGCGAATCTCCCGGACATCGTCTTCGGTGATACCAGAAGGTAGATCCAGATCACACGATTCGTCTCCGCCAATTTCCCCAAAGCTTGTCGTCATGGTCGTTGCCTGCGACGATCTGTTGGAACCATTTCTGGAGTCCGAGCGGGTTGACATGAACGAAGTGGCAGTGCTCGACCGAGCCGGTTCCATGGTGCTTAGAAGATTTGCCCAGTTCTCCTCGACAGGTTCGTCATTTGTCGGACCTGGACTGCGGTTCCGATCTCCGAGGCCATCAAATCTGGATGCGGGATTTTCCCAAGGTCGAGGGGAAAAATGGTTGACTCGTCGCAACGGGGGATAGGGACCATCCTGTCGCTCTGGCGGAGGACTGGTTATCGGTCCATCCTCGGGGATTCGCTCAGGCCTTAAGGACTCCGAGCCCGAATGGTAGTCATTTTCGTTTTCCTCATCATCTTCTTCTTCTGGATCGGCGAATGAAGGTCTGTAAGACCGTCGAGCCCGCCTAGACCCTGGTGGTGTTGAACGGCGCGCAGGCATTCGTGGTGGACGAGAGTGCTGTGAGTTGGACTGAGAAGTCGCACCCACTTCGAATCTCAAGCCTGATTCTCTGGACGGACGTGGCAGATGCTGCGAAATGCTTTCTTGGGTATTAGGCAGAAGAGTGTCGAGGGCGAATTCGGGGTGCAGTTCGTCCCTGGTTGCGGTGCCGAAATCGGTGCGCAGTCTACTTAAGAGATCGACATCAACGTCGCTCCGGGACTCCGGTTCGGGGCGTAGATTGTCGGTGCCGATGCGCCTTGCAATTTCCCGGTCGCGCTGATGGACACGAGCGCGCTGTCTCTGGCGCCGAAGCCGACCCAATTCGGCGTCTAGTTCTTGCTCACGACTCGGTCGCGAAGGATTGTTTTCACTCAGTGCAGCTTCGCGGCGGCTTCCTAGTATGTGATCGATGAGAGAACGGCTGGAGGAAAATCGCCTTGGTCGGGTAGTGGACTCGCGCCGGATGGTAGATCTGCCTGCGGCAGCGATCCTGTCGAGCTTTGCAGCAGCTTCGTCTACGGCAAGCTCCTCTGGCTCACGAAACATACTAACACGCAAAACCCTCTGTTAGTGACTGGTGTGTGTTGTGGAAAAATAATAATGCTGACCCCGACCACGCGCAGTCGCGAGACGTGCGCAAGGGGCGGAGGCTGCAAAAACCGAAGGAGCAAACTCACGGCAATCCCATCGTGTCGCAGTTCGCGCGTCGCAGCCGGCAATGGTGGTTGTTATCGATTACTGGAGTGGAGAGTCTGGAGACACAATAGAGAGGACCGGACGCGACAAACAATCGAAAGGGAGTGGAGTGGTCGGTGGACAGAGAGAACGGAGTAGAGATGGTGGTTTGCACCTTGATTGTTTGCGGAGGCAGCGGTGGTGATAGTGATAGGGAAGTGGATTTGGCTGAGCGGACAGGGACAAGCAAACTTCTTCCGGGACCCCACGACACGGAGGCTGGAAGGGGAAGGGCATTTGGAGTGCAGCCCGAACCGAATCGGTAGGCGCCCGAGGCGGAGCTGAACAACCAACAAGGCGACGGTGATCGAACGCGACATCCTTGGCACTCGGTCTTCGCTGCCTGCCTCATTCACGCTCGCTTCACTCGCACTTGACACTCACATTAAGCTGCCTTTCAATTCAGTATCCTTCCAGCACAACTCAGCCGCGAGTCGATACCGGTGTCAATTTGGACTCCCTGAACTCACACCAGCCTCCTCATCGAAAGATCAAGCATGACAAATGCCGTGCGTCCGGTACACGATGCACCTCAGGCCTGAGACGCCAAATGCGCGTCAACGACGTCTCGTATTCGCATTCTCGCTAGCCTCAAAGCCGAACACTTGCTTTCCTGACTGGCACCGTCTTTCGTATAGATAAGCTATACAATGCGTCTCCTCTTCTCGTCTCCCAGTGTCTTCTCTCCAGACTGTCTTCATGGATCCAAAATGGTTTCCGCCGCCAGATCGTCCCTTCCAGCCAGGTGGTCAAAGCATTCTCGCTGCTGGTACCATCGGTATCACGACTTTATTGCTTCCCCGATGCCAGTTTCGCAACTTTGTTGCCATCCCTCCCATTGTTTGGATTCTGTATAATTTGCGCCAGCATACCACGGGAAAGCTTGAGGAGGATTACTTGACTGCTGTCAACATTTCCATCACGCTGGCCAAACTCATCGACGTCTCCGTGTTACATGATGCAGAACAGTCATTGCGACGAGTCAGAACAGATGGCGGTGATACAGAATCTGCAGAGGACATCCAGAGAATGGGTTTGTGGCAGAAATTTCGCTGGAACCTAGATCTCTTCACGACGATGCGCGGCGTCGGGTGGAATTGGCGTGTAAAGAACGTGGACGAGGTTCCTCCGAACATATCTCGCATGTGCAGAGCTCTCCCCTTTTGGTTGATTCTAACCTGATTCAGGCAGTCGATTTGTTCTCGACCAGGCCCTGAGAGCATCGTACTGCTTCTTGTACCTCGACATTGACGAGTGGTACATGCGGCGGACGCCCTTTGGCAATGGCACCACCCATGTGCCGGACTTCTTCTCGCTGCCGCTTGGAAAGCAGATATATCTCGGGTGGCAGACTGGATTGCACAATGGGTTCGCAATGGTATTTGGGTACTATCTTGTTACCATATTCGCGGTTGGTGCTGGTTTATATAGTCCTCACTCTTGGCCGCCTCTCTTTGGCTCGTTCGTGAAGAAAGGATATACGGTGAGAAACATCTGGGGATACTGCTGGTGGGTGAGGTCTCGCCGCCAAATGGGGTCGGCGTCACTCACATGGCACTACAGGCACCAGCTCCTACGCCGAACCTTTGAAACAGCGAATTCCAGTCTGACAAGGCTGATGAGGATCCGTAGAGGAACGCTGGGCTCACGATATCTTCAGCTCTACAATGCCTTCGTCGTGTCGGCCTTGATCCATCACATTGGCGCCCTCAATTGTCCTTACTCGGCACTACCGTGGTGCCAGTTTTACTTTTTCATGATCCAGCCAGTCGCCGTCACCGTGGAGGACTTCGCTATATATGTGGGGAAGAAGGCGGGTCTAAGGCAGTCGTGTAAGTTGTGACACAATCTTACGCCGAGTGAGCGGAAGTGAAGTTGACGTGGCATAGGGAGAACCAGAGCCGTGGGATACGCCTGGGTTGGCTGTTTCTTGAGCTACTCTCTGCGGTATGCAGCAGCAGGCTTCACTGCAGCAGGATTGGGTGGTGTCAGGCATCCATTTGTGGCCAAATTTAGTATCATGGACAGGCTGTTTGGATAGACAGGCGAAGTTTGTCTGTGCTGGCATGTCATTGCCACATGGCAGCACGCGACTCGTGATTAGCGGAAGTCTTCTCAATTCGTGATGTAGCAATAGAAGTCCACTCAATGGCGGTGGATCATCCGGGGGCAAAGGGCAACTGCAAAGAATACTTGCATGAAGCAACATTACCGCCAGTCGGATGAGTAGTGGTTAGGTACCTAGCCTCAGGTACATTAAGGGATTGCAGTCCAGAGCCCTAGAGAGCAGCAGCGTCCCTGAAGTGGGTGGAGCTTCGGTTGATAGTGGCGCCGATCGGGCTGCAGTAAGCAATGTTAGGCGGGCCTTGGACGTTTAATAAGCGAGGCGTGCAAAGGTCGAACCTCAGCACAAGCCAATCTCGTGCCTCCGCTCAATTATCGGTTTCAGGTCCATGCCTTGAATCCGCTGCTCATTTGGACGACTACGAGTACCTACAGCAATTCCCGGAGCGTGACGAGCTCGGAGTGCGCTCTGTACGAACGCAGCCTTTCAGCAACTGCCATTTCGTCTCTTGATGCCGCAGGTACAGTCTCAGTCCAAACCACCACAACGCCGTGTCCTGCGTTGGACGTCGTCCCGAGCACCAATCGCTCGCCCTCGCCAACTGAACTGCAGCTGGGCGCAGAGACGATGAGAGGCCACAAGCTTGCCATTTCGGACGTCTGACTTCTTCTCCTTCTTCCATCTTGTGCCTGTCGACCTCAGTATGCCTGCGCGCACTGCTGAGCCTCAAGATGATATCCCGACAGCGAGAGCGGTCGATGGCCTTGGCCTCAAAGCCAGCAAGACCTCCAGATCTCCCCGAAGCCCAGTGAAGAGAGAGGAAAGAGAAAGGACCAAGGCACAGGATGTTGCGGAGTTGAAAGACTACCAATTGGGGGACTGTCTAGGCAAAGGTGCATTTGGCTCTGTTTACCGGGCGTTGAACTGGGGCACTGGAGAGACGGTAGCTGTGAAGCAGATCAAGCTGGCAGACCTGCCTAAGAGCGAGTTGAGGGTCATCATGCTGGAGATTGATCTCCTTAAGAATCTCGACCACCCCAACATCGTCAAGTACCAGGGCTTCGTCAAGACCCCAGAAACGCTCAACATCATCCTGGAATACTGCGAGAATGGATCCCTGCATTCAATTTCCAAGAACTTTGGTCGCTTTCCGGAGAATCTGGTGGCTCTCTACATGTCTCAGGTGCTCCAGGGCTTGGTATACCTCCACGACCAGGGTGTCATCCATCGCGATATCAAAGGTGCCAACATTCTGACCACCAAGCAAGGCTTGGTCAAACTCGCCGACTTTGGCGTGGCAAGTAGAACAACCGGCTTACACGAGTCCAGCGTCGTAGGAACCCCATATTGGATGGCTCCTGAAGTGATCGAGTTGACAGGCGCAACTACTGCTTCGGACATATGGAGTTTGGGCTGCACAGTGATAGAACTTCTGGACGGGAAGCCGCCGTATCACAATCTTCAGCCCATGCCAGCTTTATTCCGCATTGTCAACGACGATCATCCGCCTCTCCCTCAGGGAGCTTCACCTGCCGTTATGGATTTTCTCATGCAGTGTTTTCAAAAAGATCCGAATCTCAGAGTGTCCGCAAAGAAGCTGCTTAAACATCCCTGGATTGTGAGCGCGAGAAGGAGTGGGTCGGAGAAGCCAAAGAATGCTACCGAGTATGATGAGGCGGTCAAGAGTGTTCAAGAATGGAACGAAGCTCTGAAAGATTCTCCCAATGGCAGTCTGGTCAGGAAGCCCTCCAATGCCTCAACTGCCAGCCCTGTGCCCGTGGCTCGGGACATGCTTCGATCGGCCAAACCGCAGGCTAAGTCCCCCATACCCCTCCTCAATAAGGACAACAACACGACCAAATTTTGCTCTCTAGAGGATGATGATAATTGGGACAATGACTTTGCAACGGCCATCTCAGCTAGCACCTTCCAGCTACCTCACCTCAGGCCTCATGACAACTTCGGAGGCATGCTGTCTTCGGAAAGATTGAAGTCATTTGCCGCTATAGAGACTACATGGGGAAAAGAGAATGAGTCCGTGGAGGACAAAGATTCAACCTTGAAAGCCGTGTCACCACTGGAGGTGGACGTGGATAAGACCGTGCGACTAGCAACGACCATGGCGAAGAAGAGGCCTGAGGTGCGGCACGCGCGGCACAAGTCTGAAATCCCTCCGAAGACAAGGACGAAGCCGACAGCAACGCCGCGAAAAGCTTCTTTGCCCTCCACACGTCAACCAGTGGATGTCCACAAAGTTAAACCCACCCAAACGAGGACCCAACACAACGAGCCACCAACACGACGTTTTAGAGAAAGCTCGGTCGAGGACTTCTCGGACATCGTTCAGGGAAATGAGCTGGCTCTGGACACCAAGCTCGGTCTTATGCGGCTGGACAACCAGGCACCGTCAAAGATACTCGAGTCTCCGAGCGTAACGGATCTGATACAGAGCATGAGACCGCCAAAGGTAGGCGGCAGCCTCAAGAGGCAGCCAGCGCCCAATAACAGGTTGTCCATGCGACGGACACGGTCTTCGATTGAGATACAACGTTTTGCAGAGAATGAGCAAGACGAGGACTTCTCTGATGTCTTCGCGCAATCGTCTGCGATCCTTGAGAAAGCCGCCAGTGAAGATGGCTCCGAGCTCATGTTGAGCTCCAAGATCTCGAACCTGTCCTGGCTTCCAGACGCGGAAGACGAGGACGATCCTTTCGCTCAGCTAGAGGAGGGTCTTCCAGAAGTTGATCTCGAGTCGAACATTGCTCGCGACAAGCACGCGCGTCTTAGGACAGAAGTCGAGGCCCTGGTGGGCCAGCTTAAAGTCTTGCAGGAGGACGACGCTCTGCTGCAAATCTCAGAAGATCTGATAAACTACTTTGGCATCTTTTCAGAAACCAAAAGTGTCATTATCAGCGCCCATGGCCTCTTACCGATTCTAGAGATCCTGGAGGACTGCATGCGTCTTGATATTGTCCTCAACCTCCTGAAAATTGTCAACGCGATCATCTTCAATGATGAAGATGTCAAAGAAAACCTCTGCTTCGTCGGCGGAATTCCCAAGATCAACAAGTTCGCCTCCAAGAAGTTCCCGCGAGAAATACGCCTTGAGGCTGCGGGATTCGTCAAGCAGATGTACGAGGCTTCGAATCTAATCCTCCAGATGTTCGTCAGTGCGGGCGGGTTGACGGTGCTCGTTGATTTTCTGGAGGATGACTATGACGATGACCGCGAGTTAGTCCTTATTGGAGTCAATGGCATCTGGAGTGTCTTTGAACTGCAGGGCTCAACTCCGAAGAATGACTTCTGCCGCATTTTATCACGCAACTCGGTGTTGGAACCATTGTCACTCGTCCTCAGCCGGGTCCTCATGGAGCCCTCTGATTCTGGAGAGCAGAAAGAACTCGCCGATTTGTGCGAGGGTCGCATTGCCAGCATCTTTTTCGTCTTCTCCCAGGCGGAGAACTACGTCAAGGAACTAGTCGCCGAACGGACAGTTCTCCATCGAGTCTTGAAAAACTTGAAAAGGATGGCTCCAGCACACCAAGTGACAATGCTGAAGTTCATCAAGAACCTCTCGATGTTGTCGACTACCCTGGATGCGCTGCATAACTCCAATGCTATCGATGTGCTGTCTGAGCTCCTCAGCAACAACATGAACAAGCCACATTTTAGGGAGATGTCCAACCAAATTTTGAATACCATTTATAACCTTTGCCGACTGTCGAAACGGCGGCAAGAAGACGCCGCTCTTGTCGGTATCATTCCAATCCTGATCAAGATCGTCAAACAAGAGAAGACGCCAGTGAAGGAGTTTGCCTTGCCAATTCTCTGTGATATGGCTCATTCCACACGAGCTGCTCGCCGAGAACTATGGCAAAATAAAGGGCTTGCTTTCTACGTCTCATTACTGTCCGACCCTTATTGGCAAGTCACGGCTCTGGATGCAATATTCACTTGGCTTCAAGAGGAGACTGCTCGGGTCGAAGATCACCTTCTGGAAAACCAGAATTTCATTTCGGCAATTGTTGCTGCGCTGACCAGCAGCAAATCGACATCGTTCGAAAACCTTCTCGAGCCTCTACAGAAGCTGCTCCGCCTGTCACCACCTCTTGCAGCCTCTATGGCGCGAAGCTCGCAGCTCTTTGATACACTCGGCCAGAAGCTGGGACATAACAAGCCTGCGATTCGTCTAAATCTCCTTCGCATCATTGGCAGCATATGCGACTCGACAGAAGAAGGCTTCTTCCTCCTCGAGCAATACAGTCTCTACGACGTGATCCGAGAACTTTCCTATTCCGACTCTGCGGTGCTTGTTCGCAGCATGGCTGGTGAACTCATCCGGTCGTGCGAAGAGTCCGACAACGTGAGCATTAAAAGTGGGCAGGGCGTCAATCCGGTTACGAATGGCGGTCGAAGAAAGCACCCTGGTTTTCAAAGGCGCACGAGCTCCACAACTCCTCCCCATCTCCTTGACCGTCAGATGAGCATGCCCACTTCTCCTCAGCTTGGCCGTTCCGAGCGGGCAAGCATGAACATGTATGAGCTCCCTGTGGCACAGACCCCGCGCCGGCAACGCAATGGCGTCTACGTCAACGGCGCGAGTATCATGCGGCCTGCCAGCCGAGATGGGTCGACGTACGCACGCGAGAACTCGCCAGCATTTGCGATGCCCAGCTTGACGCGCGCAAACACGGCCAGTGTGGCCGAGATGACGGTGAATAAGAGTAGGGTTGCTCGACAACCTACAGTGGCGACAAATTTGGCAGGCCAGCATCGACTCTCTAGGCAGAGTACACGAGACAGCATGGTTGGGTCGGCCAGGTCATCAGCAGAGAAAGAGCCTAGCTCGACCACGAGTTCCAGAGGTTATCAAGGCAGAACTAACAGCAGTGTAGCCGCGACTTCGACGCCTGTTTCCGAGCAGAGAGCTCGGAGAGAAGCGAGACACGTGCATACCAGCAGCATCAGCCAGAGTCGAAATGCCAATGGCAGCACCAACACGGCGGTTTCAAGACCTGGTTCCAGCCAGAGCCAGGGTCAAGGGCCGGGGAATGTCGAAGTAACTGTCGCAAGAAGGACGACAGCGAGGAGAAATGGAGCGTGGGACGATCGGTGGGGTTAAAGGCCTCAGCGTAAAGCATGAATAGCTTTTTCGCTTCACCATGATACACGCCCTGGCTTACAGGTGTCGGCCACGATTTGTGCAAGGCACTTATTGCAATTGGTCGCTAACGAACAAGAAGGTTGCGTACGCACGTCTTGGCGGGCCGGAGATTTTGTCCATAGACAGCCGCCAGTGTCAGACTCCCTCAGAATTAAAGACCAAGTTCACTAACAGTGCTCAATACTCGGAATCCTTGTCTTAGAACTACATCTGTTCAACGTTGGATCAGGCGAGCAGTCTACTGTATGAGTCCTCAAAGTGGGGCACGGAGCAAGCATGGTTCGCGGCTGTGTGCGCGGCAAAGCCCGTGCGACACAAGGAGTATGAGTTTCTTCAGAGCAGATGATGTCAGGGACCATAGTGAGCGGTGCTCAGTGGGATCTGTTCAGTGCGGAGGGTCAGCGCAGCAGAAGCGGACAACGAATCTCTCAGCCCTCCATTCCATACGTGACCCTATCACTAAATGCAGGCAGGATAAGACTCGTACTTGAATTCGACGTCTGACAAAGAAGCTGGGCTCAAATCAACAAACGTTGGTTGTGGCACAGTCTCTCGCAGCTTCAATCTGTCAATTCACGCTTCGCCCGACTCGAACAGACATGGCTACCAGATCTATCACGTATCATGATCTAGACGACCTTCGAAACACACGGAAGCGAGCCCAGACCACGCGTACATCAACTCGACCAAGAAAGAACCTCCAAACGGCTTTCGAGGCCGCCTCTCGAATGGCAACGCCGATTACAAAACCCTACGCTGGTGGATGATGAGCCAGGTCTTTTAGGGGACTCTGTTATCGAGAGACCCAGTTCAGGGAGGGTTGAGGACATCGATGATGCTCCCTCCCTCACTGGTTGGGTGGCCAGAGCCGAAGCGTTGGCTAACCTCTAGACCCTGCTTGATGGCTACAGTCGCGATCCCTTTGCGGCGTTACCGGTCATTCACTCAGGGCAGGGGCTATGTGCCGCTGATTACTGTGGTGCTATGGCTGGGCTTGATCTCTCGGCCATCTGACGACCCTGACCATCTGGCCACAGCAGTCACCCGTGTCTATGCCAGAGATACCACGTCCTTGCACTCCAATGAGAAAGGAAATTGGCTATTGAACAGACTCTTCTCTCTTGTGCTACAATATGATATGGTGTTCAAAGCCATCATTCTGTCCATGCCACGATTCCGTCCTGCCAGTCAAAGTGCAATGTCCCTGCCGGAGTTCGCTTCGCCTACATAGGACGAGCGTGATCTCTACACGTAATCGCAGGCTTGCAACTAAGGAAAAGGCTACAGCTGACGTTACCATTTAGAGAACCATCCCCTTATATCAGCCGACGGATGTCCGAGTAGTTTGGACGTTGTGTGGGAGATGATCTGGCCGTTCGGAAAATTCTTCGCGGGTCACGATGAGAATGCTGCCACTCACCTCAAAGGTTTTCAGGCTATTGTGGCCTTTTTCGGCGGGCTGGAGCACGGAGACTCCTACCGCTTCACGATATACAATCTAACAGGGCCGGGACTCGCAGTCGCTGTGCAACGATTCATGTTCATGTACTGACAGCGGACGCGTTCACAGTTGCCACGCCCTCTGTCAATTTGCTTCCGAACCTACCAACAGTGCCCAGCCGCCGCCGTTCGGCCCCAGATCGAATTGAGCTACCCCAAGCATCTGTATTCGCCAAGTCTCCGTGCTCGCATCGCCGGTCTTCCCGTCGGCTTCAGCGACATCGCAATCGACGGTTGTCTCTCGGTGCAAATCCTCAAGCTTCGGCCCCGCTTCGCTCGCTGTGCCCAAGACTCATCGTTGAGGAAGAACGACTCTGTTACTGAAGTCGACAAAGTCGGTATCGGCTTGCTTAGCGTCATGGCGCAGCGGAGCGCCACGCCACTAGAAAGAAGCACCTGCATGCTGCGTTTCATGTTCACCGTCCAACGGTCTCCAGGCGAATCGAACATTTTCAAATTGCCGTGAAGATAACGTCCGAGACTTTCATGTCGCCGGACGATTGCACGGCCGATTCCGCCATTTGGGACGTGGCAATCCTGGCAACTGTGACGACTATCGAAGGACCGGGCTTTGTTAGAAGAGGAACGCTGTGGGACATTCGCAAGG
This sequence comes from Cladophialophora yegresii CBS 114405, assembly GCF_000585515.1. Classification (NCBI taxonomy): domain Eukaryota; kingdom Fungi; phylum Ascomycota; class Eurotiomycetes; order Chaetothyriales; family Herpotrichiellaceae; genus Cladophialophora; species Cladophialophora yegresii. The sequence continues at coordinate 1,865,683 of NW_006913048.1, read as the reverse complement.
CTCTCAAGGCGACATTGGCGGACGGCGAGGTATTGGGATCAAATCGAGCCACGCGTGAAGCGGTTCTTCTTTCCAGAAGCCTGGCCGGAGGAGTTCCATGTTTGGTCGCAGGGAAAAAATGGCCGAGCACGCCTTTTTGAAATGCGGTTTGTTTTCCCCTCGGGTCATCGCGCTGCCATTTGTGCCAGTTCCGGGATTGTCTGAGAAAGAGGTCGACACGATATCCCAAAGTTCTCGTCACACTGAGCAGTTGGAGGTAGGGGTTTGCCTGATTACTGCCATGTACGAATAATACGCTCCTTTCTCCTGTCCACGCGGGACATGAGCTCCATCGATCGCCCAATTGCCGAACATCTGATGCGATGCCGAGTGTGGGGTCGGGGGGGCAAGGGGTTGGGGGGTAATCCAGATGGGCCTCCGGCCTTTACCCGTTAGTAAGTATCGAAATGCTTCTTCTAATCCCTAAAGCCCAAAGATACAGAGTAATCTTGCCGCGCAGTGATCTCGGCCGACAATCATCCTCACCAAGTCACTCTACCTGACACATCGTTCCGAAATGGGGAGCACCTCTACAGCCGGCGACGAGGTCTCCGTCCAGGTGGGAGAGCTCAAAGTCCAAGGCTTCATCCATCCCAGCACAAAGGTTGCGAATTATCTGGGCATTCAATATGCGACCATCCCTGCACGGTTCCGGCAATCCAAAGCCACGCATCTTTCCGCGCAGAGCGGTGTCCTTGACGCGACTCAATATGGGCCGCGATGCCCGCAGCTCACCGTCAACCGGCCCGAAACAGCCCACCTATACGAAGGAGTGCGACGGAGTTCTGAGTATCCGGTGGACGAATTTGGCTGTCTAAGGCTCAACATCTATGTGCCCGAAGGCTCGCATGGTCCTCTGCCCGTGGTTGTGTGGATTCACGGTGGAGGGTTCATCTTCGGAGACGGCAACTCCGAGTTCGATGGGAACTACCTCGTCCAGCACTCGGTCGAGAAGGGCAAACCTGTCGTGTATGTGGCGATGAACTATCGACTGGGATTCTTTGGCTTTCTGGCGTCAAAGGAACTTAGGGCCGAAGCCGAAGCAAGTGGCGAGACGCCCTTTTCCAACATGGCGATGCACGATCAACGAGTCGCGCTGCTCTGGATCCAGGAGCATATCCAGCACTTCGGTGGCGACCCAGCAAATGTGACTATAGCCGGCGAGTCCGCCGGTGGATGGAGTGTGCTCGCCCACATGAGATCCGACGTGCCAGTCTGTCAAAGGGGCATGATTCTGTCCAGTCCCAACCTCGACTTTCCCAAGCCAGAGGAAGCGCAAGAGACTTTCGACGAGCTGGTGGCCAGTGCGGGCGTGGCGGAGTCTGCGTCTGCGGAGGAGAAACTGAAAGCCCTACGCAACCTGGACTCGATGGAGATCGTGAAGCTGATGGTGCCACGCCTGGCGACCCCGCTGTGGGACGACAAGTGGTTTGTACATCAAGACGGAAAGAAGCCCATCGCGGGGCCGGCACCCTTTGCCCCCTGGGTCGAGGGCGTGGTCGTGGGCTCGACGAGAGACGAGGCTGCCCTGTTCGGCCTCGGGCTATGGAAGACATGGACATCCCAACAGTTCGAAGACCGTGTGCTGTCTTCGTTCTCGGACCGCCAGCTCGCCCAAGAACTGGCCGACGCGTATGGCATCTCCGCCTCCGCACCGGCCGAGAAATGCCTTGCGGGCTTCGTGGCCATGGGGACGGACAGCATCTTCTCGGGTCTGCCGTACATCGTCGCGGAACATTCTGCCGAGTCGTCCTCCCCGCCGGTCAGCCTGTACAGATTCGACCAGGCCGACACGTTCGAGCAGAGCCCTCTCAAAGGATACGCGTACCATGCCCTCGACAATGCCTTCTTCTGCCGCCTTCCCGCGGTCGCAGGCCCGAAAGCCGACCCCAACACGCGAGAGACAGCGAATCGTCTTTCCCGGGCAATTCTTGATTTCGCCCATGGTTCTCAGCCATGGGAGGCCTACGGGGCGAAGCACACCATCTTGGTCTTCAACGGCATGGACACGCGGTCTGAAGAGATGAGTGAACAGGATCGATGGAGACGGGTCACCATGTCGGGAGATCTGGCGAGGGCAAAGGGCACATGGAGGTCCGGGAATAAGTTGCTCGGTGTACGGCACAGTTCGATGGACAAGGCATAAGGGACCGATCCTTGAGGCGCGGTCGACCTGATAGCACAGTCCGTATCATGCTGCTCGGGCGGCACAGCTGGCTGCCGCGTGGCCATCAGATGTATGTGTGTGTGTGCATAAGAAGATTGGGGGATCATCACGGCTGAAGTTCCACGATCGGGTCCCAAGATAAAGACTTCGGATAGAGTCCCGAATACAGTAAATTGAATCAAACCCATCTCGCTCCTTTCCTACTTTGGGCAAGCACCTTACAGGACAGAATAGGAGTCCGAGATACCTTGATTAATTATGTGAAGACGTACGGAGTAGTGAACCTGCGGATCTGCATAGCGGCTCCGCGAACCCTGACTCCTCATTCAGGATCACACCATCCCGTACTCCGTACGTACCCCGTCCTCGGCCGTCCTCCCAAGACTGTCACCACTGTGTTCTTTCTCCTCACCTCGCTCGGCCGGCATTTGAGTTCTCCGTCCCTGCTTACGGCGGGGCGCATGCATATATGCCAAAGCACTACAGGGGGCGAATCAACTAGACACCAACCAGTCCAAGCACAAGCAGTACGTTCAGTAATTACTACGGCGTGCACGGCGGGTGCGTCCAAAGAGGCGCCCAAGCCCGTTGGGCTGCAGTGGTACAGTAAATTCTAGACTACTGTCCAGAGTAACATATGCGTAGCCTAACGGCAGACACCTACTCCGTACCTACAACAGTACTTACCTCCCCTACGCACATGTAATTATACACGACCATACGTACGTGCATACACACGTACTTGAAGGATTCGAGTCGTGGTGCGATGTGGTAGGACCGGGACGTGAGTCTCGTTTCTGACTTGAGCTCCGACGGTTTCCAGGTGTGAACGTGGGAGACCGAGAAATAGTTCAGTGGATTAGATCGGTCAGTCAGTCATACGAAGGCCCGTAGGATACACACAGACACACACACATACAACACTCTGTCAAGGGGAACTACGTAGTTGAACCACAAGCACAACACAGCACAACACAACACAGCACAACACAACACAGCACAACACAACACAGCACAACACAACACAACACAGTATGGCTACCACGGCCGCCGCCACCACCACCGGCAACGACACTCAGCCTACCGCCACCACAAGAATGGCCGCAACAACAGCTAACGACACACCCTCCAGCTCAAGCACAACTTTCACCGGCACCACCACCACGACAATCACCCGCCACACCTTCACCAAATACGGCAGAACAACCTCCTACCTCGCCGCTGGCCCCCAGACGGGTCCCCTGTTGATCTTCATCCACGGCTGGCCTGCCACTGCAGACGTATGGACTACCCAGCTCGAAGCCTTCTCGGCGCTACACTTCCGCTGCGTAGCCCCGGACCTGCCCGGGTACGGTGGGTCCCAGTCACAACCACAGTCACAGTCGGGCGCAAACCACAAATCGAAGGAAGACGGTCAGTCCCAGTCACAATCAAGAGACACTCCCGCCCCCGAACCCAAGGACGCCGACCCATCATTGTACACCCTCCAAAACGTAGTCACCCAACTCGTCAACCTGCTCAAATACGGCCTCCAGCGCGAAGAGGCCATCTGGATAGGCGGCGGTGCGGGCCACGACTGGGGCGCCGCCGTCGTGTGGACCCTCGTGGCGCACCACCCGGAGGTATGCCTCGGTGTCGTTAACATGGCCCTCCCTTACCGCACGCTGGAGATGGGATTGGGCGAACTGGTCAAGTACGCGGACCGTGATCTCTACGCGGAGGACGACTATCCGTTTGCGCAGTGGGGGTATATGGCTTGGTATGAGAAGTTGGCTCGCGAAAAAGAGTTTGGCAACGCCGTCGCCCTGTGGAAGAGGGACGTGGAGGCGTTTTTGAAGGTTTGGTTTGCGAGGAGGCCACAGGAGGTGTTTGGCGGCGACGACAAGAAGGAGGGGGAGGAGAAGGCGGAAATTGCGGACGCCGCCGACATTGACACCAATCACAAGTCAGCATTCACGGGCCGTGTTCTCAAGGATGGAGGCTTTTTCGGCGCAGCTGAGGCGGCGCCGCCCCAAATCCCCTTATCCGACACTTTACTCACGGAGGACATGCTCCGCAAGCTGTTCTCTGCGTTTGACGCAACCAGATTCTGGGCCCCCACGGCGTACTATCTCAACGGCGACGCCAATCTAAAATGGTGCGAGGATTGGAGCGTCAACGATGGCGTCGTCTCGGTCCCGGTCTTATTCATCGAGTGCTTGAACGATGTCGTGGCTGGGACATATAACAGTCCCAGGATGAAGGAGCCCATGGAGGCGTACTGTCGGAAACTGACGACCGTGGGGATCGATGCCGGGCATTTGGTGGCGCTGGAGAAGCCGCACGAGACAAACGCCGCGATACTTAGGTGGGTTGCGAGGGAGATTCCCGAGGAGAGGGGATGGCCTTATGGAAAGAAGAATCCGCTCAAGAAGAATGTATAAGCAGTGCTGTGGACCGTACTCAGTCAATCCAGATGGTTTGGTCCATGATGGACTCACTCCAGCGGGCATGTATGGTTCGTCTATGATGGACACACTCATAGCGAGCATGTGTGATTGCTCGATTCAGATGAAGAAACGGGCAAGACCTTTCGACGTCAACGTCGTTATTATCTACAATGCGGCGGCTCGTGATATTGCCGAGCTAGAAACCGTACTTTTTCGCTATCGTCCACATCCACTTCCTCCTCTCGCCATTCACACTGTATAGCGGTAGAAGGGCGACTTGTCTCCCAAGTCCAACAGCTCCTGCTCCGTGTACATTGCCTTGACCTCGTCGTCAGTCTTGCCCATCATGAACGCGTCCCGCTTGGCATTCTCCGCCCGGTACGCCCTTCGCAGTACATACGCCATGGCGACCGCAGCCACGCATATACCCAGTCCCGTGCCAAACCCGGTGGGATACTTTGGTGCCTGGGAAGCAATGTATATGTTGCTGCCGGCAATGCCGCCGAAATTGCCTATGCTGATCAAAAGCGCCATGCCCACCGCTCGCTTGGAGCTAGGGGCCAGATTGTTGCCGACCAAGCAGACGATGCAGATGAAGGGGGAGTACAGGCCAGCTGCGAGCGGGAAGAGGAAGAAATACGTGACACCAGGGAGCCGCGGGTGCGGGATTGCGAGCTCGCCGATGAATCCGACGGCGGCGATGGAGAAGCCGGCCATAATGAAAGGCGTTCGTTGTTCGACGCGATCGGACCAGAAGGCGAATATCAAGGTCATCTGTATTGTAGCTGGTCAGTGGTGTGTTTCGCCCATGTATGAGAGAGGGGGGCTTAGGCGCAGAAACACGAGAGAACGCAACAACCTGAGCTTTAGGAAGTACGACTTACAATCATGGCGAAAACGTAGATGGGGATAGTCATCAACTGGGCGTTGGCCGAGGTGTACCCGAGCTCCTCGATAACGGAAGGGACAGTGGCAGTGAATCCATATACACCGATCTGTGAGTAGCCAGATTTAGTCTCAGATACACAATTGCAAGAGTGGTTTTAGTCTCGCTTCCGGTAGCGGCTTACCGTGTTAGCCCAAAACATAACGACAGCGCCCCAAATCTTCCACTCCTTGAAAGCCGCCACGATATGACGGAGTCGAATCTTGTCAGAATTAGTAACTCGGCCGTGGCCGGAGCCCGTCTCAAGCGCCAGCCGATTGATGATGAACTCCTTCTCGTCCTTGGTGAGGAATCTCGCGGTTTCCGGGCTGTCGGGAAGGAGGAACCAGACGAAGAAGGAACCGGCCACAGGCAGCAGGCCCTCAATAATGAATATCCATTTCCAGCCGGCAAGTCCGGCGATGCCGTCCATGTGTTGAATGCCGTAAGCCAGCAGGCCTGAAAAGGCTCCGGAAAGGGATGCCGCTGCGTAGAAAACGGCCATGCGTCGTTGGACTTCGTAGCGAAGATACCTGGTCAGGTCAGCACATCATCGAGAGTGATATTGGCGTTGGGGCTGCTAACCAGATGGTGAGGAGGTAGGTCGCAGCAGGAAAGAATCCAGACTCTGTCACACCGAGGAAGAACCGGGTGACCAAAAGCCCCTGGTACGAACTGATCACGCCCATAAGTGTCATGACCGTCCCTGACCATGTTAGCAAGCTGTACGCAAGGTGAAATGGCAAGCGGCATACCCCAGGAGAACATCAGAATGGAGATCCAAATCGAAGGTCGCAAGATCTTGAGGACAATGTTGCTAGGAACTTCAAAGAATCCGTAGGGGACGAAGAACAAGGTCAAAGCAGTGTTGTACTGCATTCCATGAAGGTGCAAGTCATCGTAGAGACCGGCGATTTTTGCATTTCCGATGTTGCCACGGTCGATAAAGGCCAGTCTGTGGTCGTCAGAGTGACCCGGATAGTCAATAGGCCGACTTACAGATACAGCACACCGAGGAGAGGAACAAGACGATAGTCGATCTTCCTCAAGATCCTCGTTTTCTCCTTCTCGTCGAGCTCCACAAGGACTTGATCAGCAGAGAAGCCGACCTCGACGGTTTTGAGACCATTAACGGCCTCAATCTCCGTGAGGGTGTCGACCTTCTTGTCGCTGCCAGAGTCGACATCCCCCTGATCAGCTTTGGCGACCTTTTCGTCCATTGCTGGGGAAAGAGCTCAGGCGTCGAATCAAGAACTAGCTGATACTCGTTGTCAGAACTTGGCAGCCGCTTCCAACGCTGGGGCAAAAGCAGGGCTGATTCTGAGAGCCTTGCAAGTCCTCGGAGAAGCAGAAACAAGGGGCGAAAGTGTAGATGCACCGCCTTTTATGCTCGCAAAAGAGCCTGGCCGATTACTCGCATCTTCTCCACCACTTTGTTCCTTGAATTGCCGGCTCGTCGCCTGTATGCATGGGCACATGGCCCGGGCACGATGAAGTCAGGCTGTTCGCTATGGTCAACACCAAGATACCACGCGATGCATCTTGATTTGCGGGATTCTAGCGGGTCCGGTCGAATGTTCTGCGGGGTTAGTCCATCAGGGGGATCTGCTGGGGTATTGCGGGTTGGTGGCGGTGACTTGCTGGCCTGAGGTGCATCGGTCACGGTAGGGTACGGCGCCGTTCGCTGTGGGCATGGGTACAGAGTCCCATCATTCCTGCTTCGAGCAGCTGGTGTAATCAAGCAGGCGTGTGCAAAGCCGGTCGGCTCAGACACCGCTGATAAAGTACCATGCCGCGCAATCATGCCTCGGAGTCGGAACTCGCGACTTTGAAGGATCTGGGAGGGTTTCCAGGACGCCGAATCCACCGCCTCAACATTCGCACAAGACGACTACGAGGGACTTCCTGAGGCTCAGCGGGCTTTCGGGCTTTGTCGCAAGGACAGCACTTAAACTAGCCGCCGAGGCGGCCTCAGACGCGATAAGCATCTCGAATACGAAGGCTTATCGAGACAACTCGCCGCCGGAGTGACTCGGTCCGCCGGAGCTGGTGCTGCATCGGTACGGCGTAGCTCGTACGAGGTAGGCACAACCTCGTGGCCCATAGCTGGCGTCGCCACGAAGAAGCGGCGAAGGACGAGACCCCAAGCCCGCCAATAGTATGAGAGGCCTGAGGAACGTGCCGGAATTGACAATTCTGATTGGAACGCGATGATCTGCAACGGCGGCATGGCGTTGTGGAAGGGGGGAACAGCACCCAATCACTAACGTCAACAGAAATCATCGTCACGTGTCGCGAGACTTCCGTAAGATGAATACCTCTACCGACGGGTCGTTGCAAACGGTGCGAAGTACGGGGCATGGAGTTACTCGGTATCAGGGCTTGTCAGTCGCAGCCAGTGTACTCCGCACACAGTACGAGTATAATTATCTCAAGTCACAGCAGGGAGTGACTGAGCCGAGCCTAAAAGTCGATAAGCATGCCCAGTTCAGTGTGTGCGCATGCTCTACCATACATGAAAACGAGGTCAGTATCGTGGTGAACTATGTCGTGATAACATACAGAGTACTGCACCTTGCATTCTCGTTGGCCCTGCCGCCAATGCCCGTTAAAGCTCGGCAAGTATCGATGGCCAGCGCATTGGTGGCACATTGACTCGATTCCCGGCGGTGGTCTGTTCCGAAGCAACTGTGAAACAGTGAATAGAAGGGTCAGTTCCCACACTCCATACCCGCCTGGATTACAATACATAGCTAAGTCGTGTTGCCACGGCCTCACATCCACGTGTCAGGGTGGCTTCCCACAAAAACGGTCAGGTGTTCGCCATGTTATTGAAGATGAGCCGGCGCCCAGGGTTAGAGCTTCGATGCAAATTTCAAATGTACAGCATCAACTTCCGCCATTGCAAGTGGTCAGGCTGGCCGGGCGTGAGAGTATGCGGCTACGGTCAACAAAGCATCAAAGCAAGCTTGCTCGTCCATAAAGATACGTGGCCACAGCTTGAACTTGACCCTCTGCAAGATACGACGACTTGAGGGACGAGTACGTAACCTCCTGCTTACCGCCGCACCCTCACAGTTTTGGTGGCAGCCCGTCCGCTCAAATGAAGGCCATGGGATAGAGCCATCATCATCACGTCACACGCAAACTTGCAACCGAAGAGCCTAATATCTCTATGCCGTACGATTCAAGGCCGCTCAATTATCTGCACCTCGTGCAGACCGCGCTGGCTGTGATTCTCTGAAATGTGCCTGTGACGTTTGTCAGAATACCCTCACTTTACGAGACTCATAACATCGCGAGGAACAACAACCCGCTGCTAGAAGCAGCATTGTTCGTAGTTTTGAAGTCGGGTCGCTGGCCGAAAAACAGTGCACACAATCTTGTACTTTTCTATTTCCATATAGCTGTATTTCATATCCTTTCCCATCAAATCTGGACGCAAGGCTGCCTTCTGAATCAAAAGTGGTCAGAATTAATTCGGCCCTTCCTGGACCCGGCGACAGTGGGCAATGCAGATCTCGGGACGCCAACACGGAACGCGCGTGTGGTTCCGAGACGCGCAAGGACGCGATGGGCGGTCTGGATTGAGTTGGCCAAGATTGTCCTCGAGTCGAGAAACTCTTGTGTCTTCGCTTAACTACCCTCTCATACCCAGTGCATCTCGCATTTTCACTGCCACAAGATCGCCCTGCGTCTCCCCTCGAAATAAATGAATATCTTCCCCTCCGGCTTCTCCAACAAGCCATCGGACCATTCCGACCATTCGCGACACTGCGGAAGTCCAGCCTTGAGGAGCGTGGTCTGGGGAAGTCTTCGGCCCTGCGGCCCTGCAAGAGCTCCGACTCGTCCTGCTGGTGATGTGAGGCCAAAGTGATGATGTGGCCCTGATAAGCCCAGCCATGTAATCAACGCGTGGTGGGCCAACTGGGCGGATCCGACATCTTGCTGACGACCGTCAGAAATATGTGGGAGTCGCTATTCCGCTCTTTGCTATATCAAGCAACTGAAATGTACTCGCAACACCTCTCTCTCCTTCTATCTTGCGGGTGCGGCTGCTGTTTTGTGCTCAAAGATGTTGCCCGTCTTTCTTGTCCTGTTAGCCTCTACGGTCTTCGTTGTTTCATTTCTGCGTAATCATCTGTTCCATCCTCTAAGAAAATTTCCGGGACCGTTCTGGGCTGCTCATACGAACTTATGGAGGGTGTATCATCTGTGGACGCGGCGGATGCCAGACACGCTGCTGAAGATGCACGAGAAGTACGGCCCGGTGGTCCGGATTGCGCCGAACGAACTGAGCTTTCAGAGTGTCGATATCCTCAACGACGTGTACAAGGGTGGGCGGAAATTCCCCAAGAGCGACTTCTATCAGGGGTTCACCACATTTCACCCCAACACCTTTGGGATGTTGGATGAAGAAGTCAGTACCTTGTGGAAGTGTCGCTGCAGAGGCACAGAATACTAAGCAGAAATGCAGCTGCACGCTAAGCGTCGCCGTCAGATGGCACACAGCTTCTCCGTGGCGTCTCTCTCCCAGATGGAGTCCATATACGATGCCCATATCAAGAATCTTCTCGACGCTATTGACGCAAAGGGTTCCGAGCCCTTTAATCTAAAAGACCTTTTTGGCTACTATGCATTCGACATTATCGGCGAACTGGTCTTTCATACCGAGTTCGGAAGCCAGAAAGCACAGGATCCTGCGCAATTACCCCCGATTAATGAGCACATCTTCCTGGGATGCATCTTTGGCATGCTGCCATCGCTGCTGCCGTATAGCATGCGCATCGCCAATCACCTGCCCATCCCATGGCTGCAAGACCTTCTGAACAGCAGGAAGCAACTAAGAGACAAAACTTCGGAGTGTCTCGACCGGGAAATGTCTCGTCAGAAGACAAGTGAAAAGCAGAGTATTCTGACAAGGCTCATCCGTGCCAAAGACCCGGAGACAGGTGAGGACTTGCCGAAGGTCGCCATCGCTTCCGAAGCCTTTGCCTTTCTCGTTGCTGGGTCGCATACCACTTCTGGTACTTTGACTCTGCTGTTCTACCATCTCTTGCGGAACGAGGAGGTTCGGCAGAAGCTCACCAAAGAGCTTGAGGCATCCATTCCTCTGACGAATGCCTCGGGTGATTCTTTACCAGCATACACAGGATTGGAAGCCCAGCTACCGTATGCGATGGCGTCCGTTCGTGAGAATTTTCGGATTACGCCTGTATTTACCATGCCATTGCCACGGACTGTCACCGACCCCAAAGGAGCTGTGATCAATGGCTTCCAAGTTCCAACAAGGGTACGTTATGGTACTTGCATCCTTGACCGTCTTGCTGACTTTGAGCCTCCTAGACTAACGTATCCATGAGCAACTACGTGGTCCATCACGATCCCGCTGTCTGGGGTGATGACCATCACCTCTTCAGGCCTGAAAGATGGCTGGAGCCGTCGAAATCACTGTCTCCCAATGATTTAGCCCCTTTCGGCGTCGGTCATAGAGCATGCATCGGGAGGAATGTGGCGATGATGAGCATTGTCAAAATTCTGACCGCTGTATGGCGCCGGTACGAGCTTGAACTTGTAGATCCAGATGAGAAGTTGGTAGTGGAGAGCGTCGGAATAGGAGAGAAGCAGGGCCCATTGATGGTGAGAGGAAAGTTGAGGACAGTCTGACGTTTCATAATACTAACACTCCCAAACTCGCCAATTGTATAGTGGTAGATATCGGGGCTCGACCAGAGGAACCTCAGGTATCTGGCTGCCGGACCATGCACTTGTTAAAATATTCACCTTCCTTCCAGGGCGCCAGATCAAGCGCCAGATCAGAAACTTCTTGAAAGCCGTGCTTTTTGTATAGCCGCAGTGCCATTGGCGCGCTCTCAACGTAGACTGACAGACCTCTGTCGTCCGCTCGGTCCAGACCCCATTTTAGTAAAAGGGACGCGGCTCCTTGATTCTGGTACTTGGGACAAGTGCCCATAGCAGCCAGAACTTAGACACTGTCAGAAGGGTGCTGGCCGAGAGAGAGTAACGTGCTTTGACCAGTTTACAACTTACAGGCATATGGCTGATTTGTTCCAATAGTGGATGCAACTACCTCATGTCGCTTCCTGATACTGTTGTGAATCACTCTGTTGCCCAACTCCCTGTTCGCATCATTCGGCAATGGGAAGTCGCGCGTCAACATTTCCTCCTCGATGTCCTCTGGGCTGCGCGGAGGAAAGAAATGCCAGACGGCGAAACTCGCAACATCGCCGGTCAAGGCATCCTTGACTACCATTAGGTGACAGCTGAGATCATTTTCCATCTGGGCTTCGTACGCCTGCACGGTATGGGTGATTGAGGTCATTGTCGGCCCCTTTGGGAATACGACAGGAAAGCCATGGTCCTTCGCGCAGGCTTCGAACTGTACACGGGCGACAGCCTCCAGATCCGACGGGGATGCAGGCACAAGAGCGAAGGCGGGCATGGTGCAATTCTTGCCCCTTGCGTGAATCGTGTGGGAGCGATTAGCACAGATTTCGTTCCAGCTGGATCTTCAGCTTCATCATTTTCGGCATCAGCCTTACGGTCACATCGCAAGCATCGGCGGCCGTGGTGCTCACCTTCTACTCGACTCAAGCTGGTCTACTCGCAAGCTCACCTGCGGTTATTCGACATGTGGGTTCAGCTGCGTCAAAATCGAGAGCATGGAAGCGACAAGGTTTCCCGGACGCCGTTAAGATTAGCGGTCTGGCGCAACTTCTTCGACCTTGGCTTGCCCGGAAGACGGTCTCCGGCTGGGTCGTTTCTCCCGAAGGTTTGCTGATTCCGGGGCTGATGCAGGGACCCAGCCAGTCATCAACGGCAGCGCCGTTGGGGCTGCTTGCCGTTATGTGCGCCATACGAAATCTCCTAAGTAAGTCGGCGCCCGCAACTCCACCTCTTGCGTACCAGTAAGCAAGCCACTTTCTCTGGTCTTGACAACCCCTGTCGCTGTGCCCAGTTCGAGTATTCTGGTGCGCAGTTGCACGCTCGCCCAGGTGGGCTCTCTGAACGCACGTCGTGTTGGAGTCCTTCTCCTCTTTCATATCATCCGTGGCTTGGCTTTCCATTCGCGCCGCTGGGAATTACTGCTGTCCAGGTTGTCAGACTCCTTTGCGCTCAATGGCAGGAGGGCAGTGAAATCTACCGTCGGGGCATGCCTTCTTGTGTGCGGTGAGCCGACGTCTTACCAGCTGTCGCATTCTGTCAGAATCACCGCATACGACGTGCTCGAGCATCCATCACAATGCCGCACTCACACGCCCATCCTATCCCTCCTGCGATCCCCCATGATCTCTTCACGCAGGAAGTTCCTCCCTCGCCCACATTAACGAATCCCGACATGATATTACCATATCAGCGACATCTGGAAGGCAGTCCAATTCCGAGAGCTTCGTCGCCGACTTTACATTCCTCTCCGCCTCCGCTGCGGCCAGATTCGGCTGTCGCGTTGGGCTCGTCCCCACCGGAGCTTGAGCCTGCTATCCAGCTCGGCGTTGCGACGACCGTTAGACTGCCGTCCCGAGCTGTTCCTCCTATTCACACCAACTACTATGGTTATGGCTATGAGCATGGAGCCCCCCTGAGCGATATCGGCGAGGAAGAAACTCCAAGGTCGAGGAAGAGCCGAAGAACGGGTACCACGACTCCATCAGATCCACCGTCACCGACTCCGGCTGGACCTTCGGTGCGCGCGGCGAAAAGGTTGAGCGGTCGCTCCACCTCAAGCAATGGCTCTGACTTGGGCAACTGGGAGGACTTCGACTTCGACACCTCCAAGATTATGAATGAAAGGTTGGCTGCGGACGTAGCGAAGGTCCCAGATGAAGAGGTGGACGATGTTGAAAGCAAGAGAAACAGCACAGTCACGACGATCGAGGAAGACGACATGGCTGCACTCAACGAACGAGCAGAGCGAATTCTCGAGCACGCGAGGAAGAGACTGACACATATGGAGGACAACTTAAGCAAAGCCCGTCACAGCATTCTCCTGTCGTCGAGATCTTCACCAAACATGAACGAGCTGCACCAGCCTGCTGGCGGGCTATATCGTTCAATCTCCCTGGTAGGAGCGAGCCAACGAAAGGCGAGACCACTCCAGCTTGTCAACAGAACCAATTCAGTCATACACGCTAGGGGTGGCAGTGACACGACGACAGGTGCCTCGGGTTTGATGCGCCTTTCCATGATCCCCGAGGTTAGGTCTGCAAGTGCTCTTGAATATGGTCGCAGACAGGAGTCTCCACAGCAGCTACACTCACCACCATCGACACGGCCAGCGGGTTTTTCGCCAGCCAGCATCCGCAGCTTCAATTCACCTCTGCAAATACTCAAAGAGGAAGAAAGTGCCCCAAGCACGACCAACACTTCGCCGAATTCTCCTACACCCCGAGGTCTCGGCATCAACACTTTGGCGACTGTGTCCAAGGAAGATATTTCAGTTATTATGAGTAGTCCTACGACAGCTTTAGCGCGCTCCCCATCAGTGATGTCGAACCATTCGACGAAAGAAATCCGCGAGCAGATGTCCACTCTGCAGGCCAAAATCTCCGATTTGAAGGATAAGGCACAGGCCGACAGCATGAGGAGAAGAAGCATGCAGAGCATCAGAACACCTAGTCCCTTTACGAGTGCTCAGGCGCCGGAGCAATGGTATACTACTTCCCCCGAGTATAAAGAGGCTGGCAGTCCCATCAACACCAACGCCGGCATGGGTTGGAGCCCGTCCCGATCGAGAAAGCCACTGGAGGTTCATGTTACACCAATTACGCCACAAGCACAAGCATATCTCAATGTCGATCTTTCGGCAACAAAAGATTCTAGCTATCTAAGTGAAGCAAGGACCGACAAGAACACCCCCAGCCTCCACAAGTCGGTGCACGTTCAACCCGAGCCGCTAGAGAAACCGAATTCGGCAATTCTCGAGTCTGTCTACGAAGATGCAGCCCAGGAATTTGAGGATGATGAACCCATCGCTGCTTCAGAAGAAGAGCAGATCTATCTAAATGAGGTTCTGGAGGAGAGTCTGCAGGACCTCGAGCCCGACGTGCCGGATATTCCTGAACATTTGCTAGCAGCAGAGGGCGGGGCTGAGCGTCACGAGGACAGGCTAGACGCGTTTGACTACGAGAACATGTTCCTACACAGCGCTTTGGGGAATTATGCGGGTGCCGGTACTAGAAGTGAAACTCCTAGCGACAGCGATTGCAGCAGTGTGGCAACAACCAGGGTGAACCAACCTACCCCACCTGCGGACGACGAGGACGAGGAGGATGGAGAGACACAGCTAGATGAGGAAGCTGGTACAGACGAGGAAGCGGCGTCGACACCGATCCAAGAGATATTCCGCAAGCCAGGAACCCCTCCTGAGGTTGTCGCTTCTAACCCACCACCAAAGCCATGGACAAAGGCAGCACGTAGTAATAGCATGGATTCGCTGTCAACGGTCGCCACCTTCGCAACAGCTACGGAAGGAGCAGGCCCAGAGACCGAAGACGGGATGCCCTCTGAAATCTTGGGCTGGGGTACTGGAATTGGATTTCCTCAGCCATCAATGAGCCCGAACCGCGAAGCCACCACTTGGGTATGGCCGACACCCCCCTTGAGCGATCGGCAAACGCAGATCAGATCTCCGCGCAGCATTCAGACGCAAGGGTCAATCGTTTCAAATGGCATACCCACTCCTCCTGTCCAGTCACCGAACTCCTCGCTTGCAACGCCAAAACCGTTTAACCAGGCTAATGCGCAAAGCGAGGTGGCTGTCGACCATCCTGCAAATACCGAGATCCTGATGGAGAGTCTGATCAAGCTAGCGGACCCGGAGTTCAAGGTTGGCTTTGGACCGGGGTCGGTGTCGTTCTCCGCCGTTGACAAGGATCTTGTCCTCGACCTGTTACGTGCGGTCGGAGGGGTCTGTAATGAGATCCTGAAGTCGGAAAGGAAGCAGGAGGTTCGTGCCGCAAAAGTGCTGAGGCGGCGACTGGACGAGTCACGCAAGCTGTTGGAGGGGCGAGCCGACGATTGACGAGGGTCTCTTGCTCCTGTGCTTCGCAAACTCTGGTCCGTCCTATAAACGACCGCGATTGATTCCAGCAGTTTGGTTCAGGCTTGTCATAATCTGGCAATAGTTCACTACTAATCGGCTTTTATTTCAAATAACGAGGACAATGTCTGCCAATTCGGAAAGGATGCGTCACAAGAGGAAGCGGTGAGATCTGGAACATATGCTACATACTATACCCCAAGTAATGTTATGGACAATCTCAATGCACATTAATCTATTCCCTGATGATGCAAATGACCTGCCCCCAATTCCCCGGCACGTGTTGTAGTGTTCATGCGGTGCGCTGGCCAGATTCGATGAGTTTAGCGACCAAGGGCGACTTGGAGGTTCTCTGGCAGAGTCCCGATTTGTTCGAGATTCGTATTTAGGCGATGATGTGGATAGGGAAGCGCCAGCGGGTGCAAGAATACGCGGGAATGGAGGGATAGCCCTTGTCCCGACCGTTAGTCAAATGTGAGAGGTCACTTTTCGGACTTTTCCAAACTCTGGTACAGCTCTCACCAGCTCGTTCTAGCAACAATGATGCGTGTGCCTTGTGGCATTCGAGGAGTCTCTGACACCTGACAGGCGCGGAGCCAAAGGGGCGCTCTCAGAAAATGACTCCCTCCCCTCTCAAGGCTCCGTAGAAGCCAGTTCATTTCTGACTCAGTTTTGGTTCAGTCCCGGCTCACTCTTGGTTCGGTCCCTGGTTCACTCTTGACTCTCAGCCGCTCTGTATCTGCTTCCCGCTGGTCCTTTAGCTTGATCGATCATCTTTCGCCATCGAGATCGTCGGAAGCGAGATCGCAACCAGCTGATATGCATATCATATCCACTTGACGAGCGAACGAACGACTCGCTTCCAACCGCACCTCAATCTGCCCTTTACCAGTTTCGGGCCACCATTTTGCCAATTCGGCGAATCCAGCTGCGGCCTGAGTGCCTCGATGGCCGTATTGGTATCCTGCAGCCGTCCACGATACTGCATTGATCGAGGGTGGATCGTTCTCTACCGGGATGAAGACGCTCCACCATCCCCCAGGTTGGATCGACAGGGCCGTTGTGGTACGCTCTCCTTCAGCTGACTGCTGTGATACCGCCTCCCCGCCCGAATCTAGCGTGCAGGGAAAAGTCCCAATATGTTTGTGTCGACAGCCGATATTCATGTTGAACGATGCGCGCTCTGGGCTACGGATCCGTAGACATGTTCGCGATCATTCGCTCGAATGATGGCTCCGCTTTCTACGTTATTTGCACAGAGACATTGCGCAACGGCCGGAAAGAGGCTGTGGAGTATGGCATATGCAATGGCTTCGACATTTCGTGCAGTGTCAGGGTGGGCCAGGGGGATATTCACGAAGGTACATATTGAGGGCGGGCTGTCATCAAGGTCGGTGTTCCGTCTCAGTCAAGCCTCCCCTCTGTGGTAGTACTCTGTCTACTCTCTCTTCGAACCTTTCTGGTTGTTCTCGTGGGTACACATTGTTTGGCGAGGAGCCAAGCGGTCTTTCACCATCGTCATTTCCATCTCGGATGCTTGAAGTCTCAGCTTCGCACGCAGCTTCGCACCTCGCATATTCCTTGAGTGGTTCGGCTAGGGTCGAACATGGTGTGTTAACCTCCACTTCATTGGAACCATCTCCTCACTGAATATTTACAGGCCTTCGACATGTACAGCTCGGAATCCCAGACTTGGTCGTCACGTCCGCCGCCGCTACTGCCCAAGATCTCTGACTTACTCGGAGATAAAGTGACTCTGCCAGTGCTGCCGCCACTCCTGGGCTTTTCTCCAAGGCCCTACCCATCGCGCTCACAGAGCTTTCCAACGTTGCATGCGGACCGAGCACTTCCGCAGCCATCTGAGCCGCCCACTGCTATCAAAGGTCCGACTTTGCACCCCATAACGCATGACAACAAGAGCTCGTACCCGCCTGGCTACCGGACCTGGAATCAGATGCCATCCCCGTCGCTGACTGTTGGTCGGTCATCGTCAGTATCTTCCATGGACACCGACACCGAGAGGGGGTTTGGTCTCAGCAGCCTTGAGAGAACGCTCGACCAGGTAGACCCCGAATTCGCTGCCCTTGTCCAGTCTGCACGAAACATGCTCGAGAGCTCTAAGATCGACCCCGCCTACCCCAAAGGTTGGTTCCAGCCCGATAACGAATACGGCAAGAGATTAGAGGAAAAGCTCGAGGGGTTGGAACTCCCAGACCTTGTCGAGGCTTTTTTCTATCGCAACGAGACCCGCGCTCTCTACGGTGACCGGGTGATTATCACGCGTAGATCAGCGCCGAAGGGAAACGTACCCCCCGCGTCCCCACGAAAGCTTGAGGACACGTCATACCCAGAAGTGCCAGGGAAGCTGAACCACAAGAAAGAGAGTCAGAAAAAGCATGGAGAGCAGGAAGAGGCCAGGCGGAACCGGCATCGCAGTTGTCAGCACGACAGCCACGCGAGATGCCCCGAAGTCGCCGCAGAATGTGGCGCTGAACACGCCAAGTCCATCAAGGATACTAGGACTCAAGCCGGCAAGGGCCCGGGCAAAGACGAGCAGCTGTACGCTGCGATTTACACGCAGGAAATCGCTGCCCGGCTCGTCCAGGCGCTGAATGACAGGTGCATACGGGCCGAGACCACAGTGCGGCTGCTGCTTCAGTCACTGCAGCCATCACGGCGAAGCGCCTCCTGCGGCGCGCGAGATGCTGATTACCTTCGAAAAGGCTCGCCTGGGACATCTTTCAGTAAGCCCAGCTATGTGGGCATTAAAAGATGCCGGGACATTGACACGGAAGATGACCGTCAACGGCAGCGGGCTTGGACGAGGATCAGGTGCGACAGCGCTGGGTTTGACAGTCGTGGTCCCTCCTTTACAGAGTAGGAGAGAAGCTGGAATAATGTACAATAGTCGGCACATATGCCTCGTCCTGGGTTGTTGTATGCAATAGATGGGTGATGTGAAATATGCAATAACCGGAAGGAACACAATCTGGCATTTCGGGCGGCACGGCTTTTCCACATGGTGTATCTACTGCGACTGAACCGGGTTTGCAGTAAGGCCAATTGCAAGATGTATGGATGGCGGACCTGGTTCGTTGATCACGAAACGACCCTGTTTCCCGATAGCCTGGAAAGAGTCGTGTTTGAGTAACTCCGAGAAGGGAATTGATTCGTGTGAAAGAGTCTAGGAGAGAGGAGAGATTCGTGGAAGATCCAGCTTGTGCTTTGGAATTCTCGCTCGTCGGGGAATCAGTCTATCGAGTGACTGAAGACAAATCTCACTAGGAAACCGGAGTCATCGGAATCGTATTGGCGCCAGTGGTCCGGAGTACGGAGAGAGGAATGTTCCTACTGTGGTACACGCTACTACTCCGTACTTCGTCGTGTTCGTGCATAGTTCACTCGGCGGAAGCAAGCTAAACCAAGTTCGGTGGGAAAGGGATTCGTGCTTGCGTGGTAGGTAATGGATTGTTATCCCGTCGCTGTCTACAACACCTCAATCATCCCGGCCTACAAGCCAATGCGCCGTGTCGTTTCTGCAACTGTTTTCGACTTCTTTAGACCCCGCTGCAGCAACTGCTCTCCGACAAAGCGCGCCTTCTCCATCCGGCCACAGAACAGCCGCGCCCCCAACACTTTGATCACGACTTTTCAGCTGCTTCTCACTTCTTCGAGGCCCTGATGTTCAAGGCCGTTCCGCTCGTTTCCTAGGTTCAGTCAGCAGCAAACATCTCACACTGGCAAATTCGACCTCGAAGCCCTCCTAGTGAGGCCGTCTCTCCCCTCCTCGCGGCGCCCTAATCTGTCCCCTCCTCCTTTTTACTTTCCCACCACTTTCGATTCGCCCATACTCAAAGATGCTGCTCCCTAAAGGTGGCGTGACCTGGAAGTCCGCCAAAGCCAGGTTACCTCCCTGGAAGGCGATATTAATGTTCTTGACTCGGACAAGATTCCTGGTTGCGGTGGCATTGACGGGCCTGATTGTTTTACTATGGCGGGGAATCAGTGTATCAACACAACAGATGTCAAAGTACGGATAACCTGGAATAAGTCCAACGCTAAGAGACTGACTGAGAGCACGTATAGTTTCTATTGCTTTGGGCCTTCAAAACCGCCCACTCAAATGACAAAGAACGAAATGGCGGCATGGAACCAACACCTCCAGACGCCTGTCCTCTTCAACCACCATGAACCCTATCAGGTCAACGCCAGCACCATCGAACGGATCGACCTGAATCCCATCGTTTCCACCCCCCGAGCACTGAGCAATAAGGAACGAGTGCTTATCCTCACCCCTCTGCGCGACGCAGCACCGTACTTGATCAAATACTTCGACCTGCTATCTGAACTCACATATCCACACGACTTGATTGATTTAGCATTCCTGGTCGGCGATTCCGTCGATGATACCCTGGCCGTACTTTCCGCAGAGTTGAATCGCATCCAGCAAAGGACAGACAAGATTCCATTCCACAGCGTCCTGATCGTGGAGAAGGACTTTGGGTCCAGCCTCGACATGAACGTCGAGTCGCGACATGGATTCGCCGCTCAGGGTCCAAGGAGAAAAGCAATGGGAAGAGCGAGGAACTACCTTCTTTCTGCAGCCCTGAAGCCCGAACACAGCTGGGTCTACTGGCGGGACGTGGATATTGTGGATTCCCCCAAGAAGATTATCGAGGATTTCGTCGCACATGATCGCGATATCCTAGTCCCCAGTATGCCTTCTCCACCCAATTCCCGTTCCTGCAAACTTTCACGCTGACCTCGCGTTTCTCAACAGATATCTGGTTCCATCGCTACGAGAACGGCCGCGATATCGAAGGCCGTTTCGACTACAACAGCTGGATCGAATCCGACAAGGGCCGTCGTCTAGCTAATTCGCTGGACAAGAACGTGGTCTTGGCAGAGGGTTATAAAGAGTACGATACCGGCCGCACATACATGGCCCGCATGGGCGACTGGAGGCACAACAAGGACGAAGAGATCGAGCTGGATGGCATTGGGGGTGTAAATATCTTGGTCAAGGCCGACGTACATCGGTCTGGTGAGTCTGCCGCACTCGGGAGCGAAAGGGGCATTTGCTGACACTTCGGGACTTCTAGGCATCAACTTCCCTTGCTACGCGTTCGAGAATCAAGCCGAAACAGAGGGTTTCGCGAAGATGGCCAAGCGGGCCGGATACCAGGTCGTGGGATTGCCGAATTACGTCGTTTGGGTACGTCCTGTCTCTGCTGGTTGCCATGTCTCTCTCATTTCACTTGAACATCACGTCAATACCGTCTCAACTCTGCTCTCAATCTCTATGTCCCGAAGAGGTACTTTTGCTGACACCTTCCGACGAACAGCATATCGACACGGAAGAGAAACCCGGGAACGCCGCATAGTTGTACGCTCCTGATCTCGAAATGAATACACAGAGATCTGCGGTTCCAGATTCAATGTTCAGAATTCGCGCCTCGACTCTCGGCAACCGGCACAAGCAAAGACGCAGGCGACATAACATAAAGTCAGCGAGAAGTGAAGTCGATCTACTGGTGGAAAAGAAATGTCCAGAGTTATTATTCCGTACGCTTTACCTTGAGGGACCGGTGTCAAGGCCATATCCACGGGACGGTGCTAGCAGATGCTGCTCCTTGCACAGAGCAGGGAATGGAAAGTGTCCATGATTGCGAGAAAACACAACGAAATGCCTGTGTATAATGAATGCGTGTGGCTAGGGCGTGGACGGATCCCTCCTACTGGGCGTGTGGGCCTTATTCTCGGCTCCTGGACTATGAGCGATTGATATCGAATGGGCGTCTAGGCGTGGAGCAAGGCGGCTCGATGACAATATCAGAGGCGAGAGGATTTTCCGGCGCCACGCGAGCATATATATATACACAGTACTTACCTCTACCTATTCCACGTCAGCATTCGGCCAACGAGCGTGGGCGCGAAAAAAAAGCGGACATGTTCCAATATTGATGAAGCGGACCTTTCACAATGGAATTCTTCTTTCTTATACTCTAAATTGCGCTTTGTAATTCCAATGTCTCTGGGCCAGGCCGATTTGCTTGCTACTTCTATGCTGTGCCGTGAGAGATTCAGCTCCTGTAGGCAAATCCTCCGCCAGTCACATCCGACCACCTCCAGATCTCTGATCTTGAGCGTTTCCCCACAAGCCCGGCATTTCTTCATGGAGTTGTGCTCTGTAAAAGCCCCTCTCTAATGTGGCCGGCCAAACGTCAACAGTCTACTCTGTTCTGGGTACTGTATATCTGGTCGATCTCAATGCATGCCCTCATATGCAACTAGAGGTTCAACAGTCCACAGTGTGTTCTATACCCGGGCGTTCTCAATGCATGCATGCCCTCAAATGCAACGCCATCGCTCACGTGAGAAATAACATGTTGAGAAATGTGAAGGGGATCCCCAATGTTTTCTAGGCTAGGTGCTAGATTTGCTCGAGTGGACGGGCACCCTCCATAAAAGATCGAAGGAGATTTACTGAGACGTCTGTGGATCGTGTCTTTGGTGCCGTCTGCCTATATAACCTCAGGCACAACTAACGGCGTATCATCACAGGTGTTGAGAAATCTGACAGGGCAGTTAATTCAGAGGTCGATTCCACCATTCCTGCATGCTGCCGTCATCCTGTCCAGGTCCAGGGGCGGCCGCAGGCGCAGGAGCGGGCGGGTAGTAGTTTTGCTGTGCCGGGTATCCTGTATAAGTCTGCGGTGGTTGATGAGTGTAGGGCGTCGGACGGTGCGGGTCGGCCCCTTCGATCAGTTCCGCCATGAGTCCACCCGGCGTGGCATGTTGAATAGGTTCTAAGGCCTCATGGTGCATAGTAGTCTCGAGCGGAGTGGCCACGCCCCTCGAAGCATGAGGATGGGAAGGATGAGTCATCGGGACAGGTGCGTCTAGTCGAGGAGAGGGCCTGTTGCTCATCGACGGCGTGTTGTTGCTGCTGCTTGTGTCTCGTGGCGGACTATTCGGGGTACTTGCTTTCCTCAAACTGCTGCTCCTGCTGACGGCAGGGGCGTAGTCATCCCAATTGCGCCGGCTCACTTTCAGAGGCTGCGGGAGCCCTTCGTCCCACGTTGCGCCGGTCTTGTTGGTCGCCAGTGGTCTTAGACCTGAGCCGGATGTGACTTCGACGCTGGTCCGTCTGGGAGGCTCCTCCCAGGCTTCTTGGGGTCGCCAACTTGTGCGAGCGTCATTTGCCTCTTGTTGATCACGCAGCGTCAAAATCGGTCTGTCGGGGTCGTAATCTCCAGTGCGCTGTATGTCCAGCGATCGAGATTCTCGGCTTATTTTCCTCTGCTCGTCGTACTCGTCTCGCAGGCCCTCCCAGCGCTCGTAGTTCTTCTTCCGTTGTTTCTCGCGCCGGTGGTTGACGATGCCTTTGTGGCCCATATAGATCCCTCCAAAGATTAGAGACGTCATGGTGGCCGGATGGTACTAGCCGTTCGGAGCAGATGCCAGGATTTTGAGGAAAGGCGGGGTCGGTGGTCTACGAGAAGAAGTTATAGGGTTGTGAGGACTCGTTGAACCGAAGATAGTCGTGCAAGGCGGATGCAATAAGACGAGGTTTTTCGATATGTCAGCTGAATGACGCTGATTCCGTCGCTCAGTCGGGTATTTCAGGTCGGGTTCTTGGGAGACGTCGAGGGTCGACCGTGAGGTGAGGAAACTAGGGATTGGGGAATACTGATATAGCGCCAATATGGAGCAAGTCAGATGATGAAAGGTCGGAAGTGTCGCTCTGTGGTCAAGGCGACTGCGGTGGAAGGGCAAAGAGTAAGTACTCCCCGAGTCCCCCGCGAGAACGAGCGAGCTTGTAAACCTTATGCGGGAAGCGGCGAGAACTTTGAGTGATAAAGAGGTGCCTGCCGAGTAATTCCAAAAACGAGCACAGCCACGACAAGCTCTTACCGACGAGCCTGTGACAGTGCTTCGTATCGCTGTATTATGCGTGTTCGTGCAGATGAGACAAGTCCTCTAAGTGGCCCTGCTTGTTTAGCTGCCGGATAAAGGAATAAGAACCTCTTGTGGGAGTCTTTTACGAAGAGATCACGCGACGGAAGGACAGCCGTGTCTTTTTAGGCGAAGTATTGTGGTAGTAGCTCAATACTTGCAGCGACCTGTGGTTCTGGCCAACCTGGGCTGTTCCTTGATTTGTCGCCGAACGCATGCTTTGGTAGTTGCTGCCGTGGTTGTTCCTAGTTGATCCGCTTCTGAGACGGACTTGCCAACCAGCGCATCATGATTTGACGTTTGACGGGTGGTTCGGCGCAGCGATGAGGTCAGCAACCCTCTAATGTCAGAAGCGGGTGAGAAGGGTGGAAAGCCACCTTCGATTTCCGCGCTACATACCAGTATACGTCCGCATTGCTGGAGTGCCGCAGCCGATTTCTCGACTGCCGATGCAGGAGCCTCCTGTTGGTGTTAGGCAATGTCCTTTTGTGCTGGGTTTCATGGCGTCCTGCGAGCAAACATGAATGGATGCGGCACATCCTCGTTTCGGTACGGGGAAGGCAGATATCTACTACTCGTGAGCACGCACAGCAAGAGTAACTAGCGGACTATACATTGGAACCGGGCGATTATGAGCACCGTTACATGAGTGCAGGCTTGCCGCGATCGCTGTGAGATTCGCAGTCCAACCTTCTCTCAAGGAGCACCAAAACCTTACCTACATAAAGACATAACTTGTCGCGAACAGATTCACGCCTGGGCAACCTGAGAACGTTTGTCCTTCCATGGTGATGTCAACCAGGGAATATGCTTGAATTAGGCGCGACAAGGAGGACCCGTGAGCTTGAGTCACAGCTAAAGTGCGGAGAACGATGCCTGAACTTTGTCCAATCACTAAAACATTGACACGCGTGTTCCCAATGTGTCCAGCCTGCTACGGTCACTGAATAACGAAAGCTTCTCCAGTACGGCTGAGTTGTGATGGCTCGTGTCGTGAAACCACGAGGTTCCGTCTGGAACCCCCGGGTGCGTTCGTCTATTACCTGGTTGTGTAAAGCTGACACTTTTGGCAGGCCGTGACTGCTCCCATCGCTGCAATTGTCATGGCAGGGCTCCTATATACCTACTCAGTCACCTCGATTAGGGCGGCGAAACGAAATGCTCAGCTACACAGAGAAGCGGACGGTGGACAGTTGGACATGCGCAAGGAAAGTTTGCGCAGACATGGTGTCCTCGATCCGGTACGAGGCACTACGGGCATTGAGCTCTTCAAGAGCGCTCGACCCGAGTCAAAGGAGGAGTCAAAATTCTTGACCGACAAAAAAGCCAGACCATTGGGCACAGAAAGAGAGGATGAGAATACTATGCCGCGCACACAAAACGAAAGCATTCTCGAGGGCTACAGAGGCACAGCAGGTCTCCAGAAATTCAAAGACGGACGTTCACAAGACTAGCAGCAAATGGCGCTGACTCCGTATGACAATTTGCGATGGACCTGCAATGTGCTGCAAGGTCCACCACCCAGTCAGTACGAGTATGGTCACCATCTATTGCTCCCGTCAGCCCTGCGGTTCAGTCCTTGGATGCCAACGACAATCTGGTATATCAGAGGACCTCAAGGACACACACCGAGTCAAAGCTTTGTTTCAGCATTGTCAGTGATCCCGAAGAACTCACACAGTCATTCCATATCCTTCTCAGCCCAGGGGAGCCAAGGATGCTGGCACTCTGTGAGCATGGTCCTCCATGCAACGAATAGTAAAAGGATTCGAGGTATAAGTACAAGTAAGATCCACCAGTGATATGGACCCGTGATATGGCTTCGGACCGGTCCTTCGGTGACCGACCTCGACAACGATGTGCTCGGATTACTGCTGGCTGGCCGCACTGTCTTTATCTCAACGCTTGATTACAGCGGGATTCGGTCCTCAAGTACTTCTTCCGGGGGCGGCGAGACGCGCTCTCAGGGAAGACCACTCTCGACGTGGAGTAGCATCTCATCCGTGCATCTATGCTTTGATACACGGAGAGTGAGCGGTGCTCAATAGCATTCTCTAGGAAGGGTGTCCGAACGATCGTCACGCGAGCATTCCTGTCGATCGAGCGGCCGAATACGAGGTATGGGCTCTCCGCAACTACGAGTAATCCTATCAATGTCCCAAGTTCAGAAGCCACCCTCCTTCGGGTAGTGCTTGGCAGGGAGATTTCCGAACAATCATGCGATTCACGAGATAGCCGTCGCTAATGACATATGGCTGAGCATGGAAAAGGGCCAACGTGCGAATCATGGGGGCAGAAGAGCCACCCGCGGATAGCGACCGGGTTGGCTTTCCAGATATTGCTACGTCGACGTCATCTGATCGTCACGAGAGACGAAGGATCTCGTCCCCCACAATCCACGCTTTCCAGCTTCCAGATCGGAAAAAAATGGTCAGGTCTCTTGCGTCGAGCGTCAATGAATTTTATACTGTGTGCACAACACAAGCCGAGAATACTCTGTAAACGCGAAGAGAAAACCCTAGAATACCGGGTCCTTGATGCAGGACATCTCGGCTACTCGTACCAGGATGAAGCTTTGCCTTCTCTGGATTGGGTGGAGGCGGAACCAAAGCCTTGCCGGCACGTGTTTGACAAGGCTTTATTCGCATGACGTCGAAGGTTGCGGACTGTGCGATGTGCGTTGCTGTGATCGACGCGGTGCCACTGGCAAAAGCTTTGAGGCCCTGGTACCCTAGCATTCTCCGCGACGCCCAGCATCCCAAGCTTGGTGCCAGTGCTACATCTGCTGCATTTGATCCTGCGATGACGTTGCCAACTCTTGCCGCGAACCGAAACCACTGCCTTATTTCTTCTTGTACATAAGGCTTGAATGCCCCTCTACCTACGTTCGGCGCCCCTCGAGCCACGGCTGAGCATCCAGTGCACAACCCACTTACCTGCACGACATGGCGATCAAAAACATGTTCCAGAAGAAACAACCTCAGCCCCGCCGTGGGGATTCCGTAAGGTCTTCCTTCACGGCGACGGGAGAGACCGCGGACATCGAGACGGAAAAGGGCCCATTCGACGATGAGTCGAAAATGCCGTTTCTGACCGTGAGAACGTTTTTCATGGCAGTCTTGGTTTCTTTCGGCGGTCTATGTTTCGGATACGACACAGGTCAAATTTCTGGTTTCCTGGAAATGCATGACTTCCTCCGCAACTTTGCTGATCAAAGAAATCCGATGGGCTTCAGCAACATCCGCTCTGGCTTGATCGTGGGGATGGTGAGTCAATAAGTCGCCGCTTTCTGCTTCCAGTCTGATGCCAAATAGCTGTCCATTGGAACGTTGATCGGAGCTTTGATTGCCGGACCAATTGCCAACAACAAGACCCTTGGTCGCAAGTATTCGATTGTCCTCTGGACAATAGTATTCTGCATTGGTGTAGCCGTTCAGATTGGCTCGAGCTCCGGTCATTGGTACGAGGTCATGATTGGTCGTATCATCGCTGGATTGGCCATCGGAGGTCTATCAGGTTCGCAGGCCCGAATGCTTTGCCGGTCCAGCCAGGTCTTCCAAAAGTCTGGTTGTTCTGGCGCGTGTTTCTAACGCTAACAATCACGCAGTGTTGGTCCCTGCATATCAGGGAGAAAGCAGTCCACGACACGTCCGAGGAGCCATCGTCTGCTGTTACCAGGTAAATCATAGAAGAAGGTCGTGATCATTCGTCGGCGACGGCTGACTGTTGAAATCAAGCTCTTTATTACAATCGGCATCCTCATTGCAAATCTGATCAACTTTGGCACCGAGGCAATCAACAACACGGCCTCCTGGAGAGTCCCGATGGGCGTTGGCTTTCTGTTCGCGATCGTGCTCGGCATTGGTATTCTCTTCTTTCCCGAGACTCCCAGGCACGACTACCGCCATGGAAAGATCGATCCGGCTACAACAAGCATTGCGAAGTTCCATGGGGTGTCCGAGCGGCACAAAGTGGTCAAAGATCAGCTGGTGGAGATGCAAGAGAAGCTGCAAATGGAACTAGAAGGTGGAAAGCATCCCATCTGGGAGATTTTCACTGGACCCAGAATGGCTTACCGGGTTATGCTGGGCTGTACCATTCAAGCCCTCCAACAGCTGACGGGCGCAAATTTCTTTTTCTACTACGGAACCACTGTTTTTGCGGCAACCGGACTGTCGAACTCATATGTTACTCAGATCATTCTCGGTAAGTGAGGTCAACTACTCATATTGGCTGTCAACTGATTTGGTGACAGGTGCCGTCAATGTCGTTACAACGTTCCCAGGTCTTTACTTCGTCGAGAAATTTGGACGGCGCAAATGCCTCATGATAGGTGCTGGGTGGATGTTCATGTGTTTCCTCGTCTTCGCCTCTTGCGGACAATTTGCGCTCAAGAACGCCGATGGCTCAAATAGTCAGAGCATCGGCTACGTGATGATCATTTTCTCATGTCTATTTATGTGAGTACTGCCCAGTCCCTTGACCAATCCAAGGCAGTGCCCAATCCCTTCACCGACCCAGGGCAGTGCCGAGTTTTAGTTCCTTCATCTTGACAATGCTAACAAAAATATTAGTGCTGCTTTTGCATCAACTTGGGGTCCAATGGCCTGGGCGGTGACTGCTGAAATCTATCCCTCACGATACCGCTCACAGTGCATTGCCCTCTGCGCTGCATCGAACTGGCTATTCAACTTTCTCATCGCATTCTTCACCCCCTTTATTACAGGCGAAATAAATTTTGCCTACGGCTACGTCTTTGCGGGCTGCAATCTCTTCGCGGTCTTCTTTGTCTACTTCTGCTTGCCGGAGACCTCTGGCAGATCACTGGAAGAGATCGATACGATGTTCTTGCTGGAGGTGAAACCATGGAAGAGTAGCAAATGGGTGCCGCCCAAGGGCGAAGATCTCATTACCGCAGACAAGCTGCGACTGGAGAGCGGCGCGAGGGATATCACGAAGAGGCAAGAAGGGGTTGCAGGTGGGGCTGAGCAGCACGAGACATTGGGAAAAGCAGGCCATGGGAATCTGCCTGAAGTACCAATTGTTTCGGGCACACAGCATCAGTATGGTGCAGGTGTTCGAGGAGATTCATATGTCGGCCGTACATAAACCATGTTTGGGCTCTTGGCTGGGCAAAATAGCAACGCAGGATTGTACATGGAGTGGTTTGCTTTGAAGTAGGTTGGCAGAGCGATTGTACCACCATCGGTCGCTTCAATTAATTATACTGACTTATTCTGAATTTCAGTGGGTGTGAGTTGGATGCGTGCACAGTGACATGAGCAGTGTGCCGTCGACGTTTGCTTCCTGTACATGATGCCATGGTATCTACCCCAGACTCGATACGCGGTTATAAGTGGTGGTTGCTTTAATCCACTACTCATGCCAAGCAGTGTTTCTCCGGGGATGCCAGGGGTTGAGGCTTCGGTTACTGATCACCTGAAGCTCACCAAAGCTTTAACTGGAGCACAGACGTTACGCAGCCACGGCAGCCCAAGAGCAGGCATTGCACGGCGCCTGAAGTACGTGGGGCAAAGCCATGCTTCAAGTCGGCCCGATAGGCCCTGCTATTTCCCCGCGTTTTTTCGCGTTTGTCACCTTTTCTTGTCCGCGTGCTGCTGATTTTTGTGCTCTTTTGGCTGGCATACGAACAAGATCGAGTAGCAGGTTACCAGGATCAAGCGATCCCGTTTTCCCACCAACCCCGTTCGGTGTCCCGAATGACGCCTCTACACACCACTTCCACCGCTGCCATTTGCCGTCGGCGTCTGGCAAAGAAAGCTGGTGGAAGCACAGGTCGCCTGTCCAGGTAGAAATCCCCCTCTCAGCCATGAACTGCACTCCGGGCAAAGCGTCAGTCCGCGGCTTCTCAGCCAGTTCACCTCCCCGATGAATGCCTCACGAATATCAAGCAACGCGCCGAATACGCTTACCGAACCTTTCTCATTAGCCAGTTCCAGATAGCTTGGCAGACGGCGTACGACCGACGGCAAACGGATTCGTGCGCATTGCTCTTGTCGACTCTCCACCAGCTGCCTTCTCACATACTCTTTGGAGATCCAGTTCGTGATTACTGCCCAACATCTCCTACATATGTGGACAGATCCGACCAGAGCTGTTGTCTATTCGCTGGACAAGTTCCTCGGCGGACATGACGCACTCGAGTCAACGACATTTGTTGAAGTCGTCAACACAAATTAATAGCTGAGGGTACTGCCCAAATACGACCGAACAAAGGTCGATGGTCCAGGATCGGGGCCCGGCCACATTGGCCGTCACCATTATTGTGACAGTGATTGCTACCATCTTCATCGCAGCTCGAATTTTCACAAGAATACGCCTTGTGAGATCCATCAGGCAGGACGATTGGTGGATTCTGGCAGCATGGGTCTGTGCTGCAGGATTCTCCACGTCGATATGCGTCGCCGTTCATTATGGATTGGGCAAGCACAAGCAAGACATACCTGACAGCTCGTTCGGCGCTCTTCGAAAGGCCGAATACACCTTCGCCATTCTCTACAATCCATCCTTGATGCTGACGAAGACCTCCATCATTGTTTTCTTCCTGTCAGTGATGAGCAAGGACGTCGACCCCGTCTTCAAGTGGTGTAACTGGTTGACCCTAGCTGTGGTCAATCTCGTCGGACTGGCTCTCACATTTTTCAATATCTTCCAATGTTCTCCCGTCGCAGCGGGGTATCTCTATCCTACACCCGAGAAAGCCTCGTGCACAGATATTGTTACGCTTTATCTGTCCTCGGCGCCCGTCAACATCATCACAGATATGGCGATTTTGTTCCTTCCCATTCCAATCCTCACGGGAATGCGCTTGCCTCGAAAGCAGAAAATTATACTGGTGGCCACTTTCAGTTTTGGTGCTTTCGTTGCGGTCATCGATGTTATTCGCATTGCTTACTTACAGCAAGCGGCACTGAACCGCTTGAAGGTGGTCAAAGGTACTGGTAGCGAGCCAGGACGGACTGTCGAAGACACCGATTTTTCTTGGTACGCAAGTCTGAGCTTCATGTGGTCTGCAGTGGAGGTCTGCATCGGTATCGTCTGTGCGTGTGTGCCGAGTCTAAAACCTCTCTTTGCTCGCTTCTTGCCCAGCTTCATCAAGGATGCCGGAGAAGAGTTGACGTCCGACGACAGCGTTGATCTTGGAAAACCCAGTGCGGGAACTGTTGGCACAAAGTTTCCAAAGGGCAACGTGTCGATGCTGAACAATCCTGCTGCATTTAGGAGGCCAGTTGTCCAGGAATACTCTGGAGATAATGGAGGCGACCAGATGGGATTCTTGAACATGCTCACGGGGCCGGCTGAGGAGCAGACAAGATCACCACTCTCAAGGACGGCGACCAAACTCGGTCGAAGGAACACCAATCAGGGCGCGGTCTCCAACTTCGGATTCGTCAACATGAATGAAAAACGAAATATGCTGAATCTATCAAATCGTGAAAGCGTGTGGCCGATTGCCGTGGTCACAGTGATCTTTTTCTTGTGGGGGTTTGCGTATGGCCTTCTTGACACGCTCAATTCTCGGTTTCAGCTCGTGGCCGGCGTCTCGACGGGAAAAGGGCTCGGTCTCCATTCGGCCTATTATGGGGGCTACTTTGTAGGACCTCTAAGCCTGGGGCGCTTCATCATCAAAAGATATGGATTCAAGGCGTTGATGATCGCGGGCTTGGCTGTGTATGGCTGCGGGACGTTAGTCTTCTGGCCATCTGCTGTCTTGACATCATACGCTGCGTTCATCGTCTCAAACTTCATCGTCGGGTTTGGCTTGTCTTGCTTGGAAGTTGCGGCAAATCCTTACATCGCACTGTGCGGGCCACTGGAGTTTGCAGAAGTCAGGCTTACCCTTTCCCAGGCCTTTCAAGCGATTGGCACGGTTTGCTCTCCCCTCTTAGCCACCAAAGTCTTGTTCAAGAGCGTCAACAGTGCGGGATCACTTGTGGACGTGCAATGGACGTATCTGGGGATTGCCCTCTTTGTGTACGCACTGGCAGTCGTTTTCTACTATATTCCACTGCCAGAAGCATCAGATGAACAGCTGGAGGATTTGGCTGAACGTCACAGCGGCGCATATACGGCAAGAGTTGGTCCCTGGAAAGTCGTCTATGCGACACTTGGACTGGGGGTCTTCAGCCAGTTCTGCTACGTCGGTGCACAAGAGTGTGTGGGGAACAACATTCAACCACTCTCCAGGTTGCTGAAGCCAACATCGACTCTTCAACCATTTGATTATCAGATGGTAGGTCACGGAGTCTTTGCATTCGGTCGTTTCCTGGCTACCTTGCTCAGTTATTTTTTGAAACCCAGGTGGATTCTGTTAGGGTCCTATGTCGGAGTTGTCGTCTGCTTGGCACTGGCTATGCGTCTCGACGGGAACGCGGGAGCTGCAATTGCGATTCTTACCCTATTCTTCGAAGCTGGTATCTTCTCAATCATTTTCGCCATAGCAATGAGAGGGTTGGGAAAACATACAAAGACGGGAGCTTCCTTGATGACGGCCGCCATATCAGGTGGAGCGGTCTTCCCGCCGATTCAGTGGGCTGTCGCCAACGGACACGGGCTGAAGTACTCGTATTGTGTCCCTCTGGCTGTGGCTGTATTAGGGACGCTTTTTGCAGCCTACTTGAATTTACTCCCACAGGCTCAGACTCAAGTCGACCCTTTCTATGAGAGCCGTTCCAGACGACGCACATTGAGCCCGACCTCACAGGAAAGTGCTGGCACAGTCGAGCAGGAAAAGGTGACAGAGTTCGGAGTGCCAGGCATAATCGGGCGATGGAAAAGGGACAGGCATTCCAAATCACCATCAGTCCAGCATGTCGAGCGACAAAGCACAAACCTAATGGTGGGCGGGATGCCAGGGTCTCCCGTGTTGCCAATGGACTTTGCAGACTCTAAGGACCCTTACCCAAGTGCCGCGCCTGCTCAGCCCATGCGCGGGAAAGGGTATGTGGCGGATCTTGCTTTGTGGCCTGCTCAAGAAGACATCCCCGAAGCTCGCGCGAGCAGCAACAGCGGCGATCACGACCCGCGCACTGATTATGGGAATCCGAATAGCCATCGTCACGTGGAGCAGGATTCAGACATGGCCATTACCCGCCACCGACCACGGTGGGAGAAACGAGATCCAGAAGATGACTTGGATGATTACCATGCCATTGTGAAAAGCATATGACCAAGCACCTGAAAGAGCGGGACTTGGTATCGTACTGATTATCTGACCTTCTGCTGCGTTCAAGCGACCTGTTTGGTGAACGCAGCTTTCAAAATACCTAATCAGACTTTGATCAGGTGGTGTTGATCAAGGCTTCTTCTTATGGTACGGCGGCGATTGCTAAGGCTTTGCCCGCTCGCTATGCCTCTACCAGGCGAGATTGGCCTGCCTCTCTTGATCTCAACCGCTTTGCAGAAGGGGATCTGGTCGATAAGCAATACTCTGGGTCTCCATATTAGGCTCACCGGAGAAGCCAATAGATCACCTTGCTCTGCAAATCAATGCGTACCAACACGATGACATTCAAGCACATTCATTGCTTGGACCACAGCTGGGTTTGGATTGTCCCGGCCAAGGGTGATTTGATCTTCTATCTGATACTTCCAGCTATGAAAGCACAGCAGCCGGGCTGCAGACGAAAGACAAGACGGAATGTGTGCTCCAAGCATCATGGGCGTCACCATGGAGGCGCAAAGGACGGAGGCCTCGAGCGAGGAATGCGAAAACGGTAAGTCCAAGCAGGTCTGAGCAGTGCTGATCAGTGTTGAGGGAGACTCTCGACAGTTCAATCTTCTCAAGGCACAAGTTCCAGGCTTCCGTGCAGCCGGTGTCCCGCCAGTTTGCGGGCCTGTCCATGGATTGAGTCCGAGGTACTTCATGAAATCGGCCAGGATCGAGCGCCTCCGCCTTCGGGATCGGTTCTCCTTGCAGAGTAGGATGCGCCGAAGCTATCGTGAGTACGGAGTAGAACCTTTGGCCCTGTCCCGCCTGCTCCTACACAGGACGACGAAGGGACATGGAGCATGATCGCGCTGGCCCCGTTACGTCACATCAATGGAGAACCTTAAAGACAAACGGGCTGTCGGTAAGGATCCTGGTTGCAGGACGGGCGAAACTTGCCGAGAGCGAGAACAGTCGTGCTGTACCACAGTATCTTGCAATGCAGGGACGACGGAAAGCACATTTGTTGGGCATGCGTAGGATACAGCACGAGAGAACTTGATCGCGGCGGAACTCACTATACCGCGGTAACATGGGTGTGGCCATCGACTCCATCGAGATGCCTACGAGTCCTCTGGAATATCGGAAGTGGGCGATTCGCGGGTGAGCGAAGACAAGCGGTTGAAGAAGCCGAGCCAGGAGTGGGTACTTCGTATTCTAGAAGGTACCTACGTACCTAAGTGCAGAAGCAGGTACCCGTGCTGAATTCTGTCTTTTCGTACTGGACAATGCGCAGTGCGGATTAGGTGGAGTAACTCCTCAGTGTTCAAATGTCTTTGTCGGCTTTGCAAGGCAGGGTACGAGGTACTGAAGCTGCTGTTCTAGGTCAACGATTTGGCACGTGCGAGAACCAGGGATATGGTAGCTTTCGCATTCTGGTAGAGGCCCGAGTCGATTCCGAAGCCCCAACGGCAATTCAAAATTTCCGTCTCCACGCCTATTCTGTCAAATGCACCCAATGACCAGAAATGCGGTTAGATTCTCAAATGCGCGCTGGGAAGAGTCCGGACGGCAGGAAGGTTGTGGAACCGAACTCCGGTAGTCGCTGGGGCAGGAAGAAGGATTTTTCGTGCCGAGTTGTGACGGATTAAACTGCAGTAGCGGCAGCAGTTCCTGCATACACTGGAGGCGTTGCTTGGCTATTGGGTTGAGGCATGCATGAGCGGTTTGCCGTTTGCCGTCTTGTCTTTTGGCCGTGCTGCATTTTGTCGCCTTCGCAAAGTAGCATTGTTGCGGAGCGGACAAATGCTTCCCTAGCTACCTGGTTCGGCTAGCTGAAAATCCTCGTTCGGCTAATATTGCACGGCACTGAGTATTTTGCCGGCGCAAGAATGGGTTATGGCAGTGGATGGTGATGGTTGCAGACACGACTGCAAGAAAAAACACAGCACTTCACCTGGCAGGCCAGCGCACCACATACATATCCTCATGAGGACCATCCCACTAAAACTCGCATGTCTGTGCGGTGAGGTGGGCAGTTTCAGATCCAGGTCAAACGACGATCGAGGACAACGCCCAGTCAACGGGTGGGTGAACGGGCTGTCAAGCGAGAGCGATCAAAAGCCAGGCACAGGGCACAAGGGGCAGAACTGGTCACGGCTAACACAATGCGAGCCCAGCGCCGGCTGTTCCTGAAAAACCACGTTGCCTGCTACGAATCGGGGCGAGCGCAAACAGAGGAACACAGGGGTGAGCCGGGTCCCCACTGACTCCTCAGATCCTTGTCAAGCGGACTTCAACCGAACATTTGCGTTTCGACGGGCGCCACGACACACGCCCCTTAAGCCACCGACGATGGAAATCAGAAGCTCCACTGCAGCCTGGCGGACCACTTCAAACAAATCCGCGCGGTACCTGAACGACCAACCCTGTGGCTGTCGGGTCTGTGCACTGGGTCGCTGGGGCTAGTGGGCTGTCCTGAGTTTCTCCCGAATTTCCCACCTCAGCGCCTCCTTGCCGCTTTCGGATGTTGACTGGGCTCCCTGGTGAAGGTCGCACTTTACAGCACAGCAGTCCTCATCACGACGTGCCAGGTGGGAACCAAGTGAACAATATGCAACGAGACGGGGCAGACAGAGTTCACAACGGACTGGACGAAGGAGGCCCAATGAGGAATGCAAACTGACCACATCCCCTTCCTCCCTTTCGGGCGTCTCGAGGTCTGGGTCGATGCACGGTGACGGATACCACGCATCTTGACTTCTTCACTTTCTGCTTCGCTTTCTTTGCTTCCACCAAGAGAGAGTGCACCGAAAAATCTCTTCTCGTCCGTTCTCTTTGCTACCCCAGCTGTACCCTCATTCACTTTCTTTATCTAGACCTTCCTTTGTCCCCTTGCCGGAAGTGAACATCACTCTCTCTTTCACTCCGCCTTCAACCGCCATCCTTTGCGAACTTCGTCGTGGGCTAGCTCCCCTTCACCAGTCCTTTTCAACCGACACAGGCTTGTCATAGTCGACAGCGACGCCTTTAGCTTAGAGACCAAGTCATCAAGGATTTACCTCCTCGCCAAAGCTCTTCTTAGACACTCCTTCCCCGCTGTTGAGCCAGATCTCCAGTCCTTCACGGCCCTTCAGAGTCCACCCACCTGAATTTTCCACTTCAATTGTCTTCCGGTCCGATATCCGTCGCAATGGCCGTCCTCAAGAACATCATCCTTGCAGCCTCTGTGCTCAGTCCTCTTGTCGCCGCCGTTCCCATGCCCGGACCTAACAAGCGCGGCATCTATACCAACACCGTCACCGAGATCGCCTGGGTGACTGTCGAGGAGACCACCACCGTCTGGGTCGACCCAGCTGCTCCCACTCCTGCCCCGATTGCTGCTGCCATTACCACCACCTCGGTCCCTGCAGTGGCCCAAGTCGAACCAACTTACACTCCTTCTACTCTGGCGACCCTCGCTGCAGCTCCCCAACAATCGCCTTCTTCCATCCCAACTGTCGCCCCAGCTGCTGCTTACACTGCTCCTGCCGAGCAAGCATCCGCACCGGCTTCTTCGTCTTCAGTTGTTCCTTCGGCTGCTTCGTCTCCCAGCCCGGTTTCTCTCATCGCCCCAATGATGACTCTTCAACCCAAGGCGGCAGACGGTTCGTGCGAGGGCTCAGGCAACGCTTGCCAAGGCGATGTAACGCACTGGGATGGCGGTAAGTGACCCTGGCCCCTGAGCCAGATTTAAAACTCGACTGACATTCATCTCCAGGTCTTGGCGCATGCGGCTGGAACGTCGACACCAGCAGCGAGATGCAGATTGCTCTCCCATACGGATTCATGGGAACTCAGTCCAATGGCAACCCCTACTGCGGTCGCTCAGTCACCTTGTACAACCCGGACACTGGCAACACCGTCCAGGCAACCGTGGGCGACAAGTGCATGGGTTGTGTCGACCGAGCCATTGACTTGACTGATGCTCTGTTCAACGCCATCGTCCCCGGAGGTGACGGCCGTGTCAGTGGCATCCAATGGTGGTTGAACTAGAGTTCTCGGCCACTCCATCCACTCCTTTGCCTGAGTCACTATCCACAATCCTTTACATCAAAGTTTGCCGAGCAAACGTACCCAGACTTCTGAGAAGTCCAAGAGGTAACCGACATCATCAACTGCTTCTGAGAAGCCAGTATGCTAGTTTCGGTGAAGCCGACCCTGAAGGAAGCTTAGACGTGCGCGACACCCTTCTTTGCATATCACCCAGGACCTTCCCCATCAAATGACGAAATACAACGACTGTTATGAAAAAAGGCGCAGAAAAAAAAGATCCATATCGACGGATGGGCCTACTAGCCAGCGTGAACGGCCCATGGCGATGGCGATGGCGATGGCGAAAGGCGAGAAACCTGTACAAGTCTTTCATTCTTTTCTTGACCCGGCCTCCGTCGGCCACGTCGACAAACATCCACTTGGGGTGTGCTTTGCTCGACATGGCGTACCGAGGTCGGCGTCCAACTGCTGGGTAGGAGGGATGACTTTCCTGGCGTTCAGGGGGACTGCGGACTAGGCATTGGATATAGACTGGGTACGACAACGTACAGGACTATCATATACTATACCATAGAAGCTGGTAGTGGCCGCAAGGAGCCTATGTACCAAGCCATGCAATGCAGTGCAAATCTGAGGATTTCATGCCATTCGTGTCTGTTCTGCTGTGCATCTGTGCATCTGTTCGTCTAAATGGCTGTTTGGTTTATTCTCGTTTCGTCTCTTCCCTCCTTGATTGATATATTATCGGCTCACTCGTGATTTGGATATGTAATCAGGTCGACGCCACGAAACGGAAGAGACATATCTGTATACAAGCACCGCACCCCGAGCAGACGATTGATAATAATTAATGAAGAAAGTCGTCGTGGACGTGGATGTAGATGTACTGTAGTAGACGTCCAACCCAAGCTTTTTGAGCTGAGACACGCAGCGATGCAAAAGGGTGTGGGATTGGCTCCCGGGGTACGTACTGCCGCATGCTAGCGATGTGAGTTTGTGGACGGAGTATCGGCCTAACTACTCGTAGGTCATCCGCAAACCACGGTAGCTTGGATGGTGAGGCGTTCGTTGAGCCGCTTAGCAGATTCTTGTGAATGTTGGAGCGTGCGTCCGTTGAGCCGTAAGCCCGCTTAGGCTGATTAAATGTTCATGTGCAGTGCAGAGCGCGAGATGGTAATTAACGGTTAAGGGCACGGGTGAACAGGCTCACACGGTCTTACTGTACAGAACATATGCCGTACGCTGGCACGGCTGGACTTCACCGCCTCGCCTCGCCTCGCCTCGCTTGCCCTAAAAGTTCCCGTGACAAGTCGTGCCACGGGTGCATGTGCATCTGCATGCAGCTGCTCGCATTTGGTTCCTGTGCGCACCCAATGCGATGATATGTTATGCCACGCTTTGCTTGACTATGCTGGTGATGCTTGTCTTGATTAGGTAGGTGAGTAGGTAAGCACAGTTAAAGTATGTCCTACCTATGTACGCGGGCTCGCACTCTCGCTTTTTTTTGGCCGGATGAACCACTCACTCACTCACTCACTCACGTCCTCACTCACTCACTCACTCACACCTTGAATCGACGTTCCATAAACCAACGGGTCTGGCCACGTCGCGTATCGAGGTTGATTGCGGTAAGCGGCTTGGGTGAGATAATTCGCATGCAGTACGGAGTACGTACTTGTCTGATTATCGGTTGACAGACTTGCTGGGTGATTAGAGGTTGCAAGGCTTGGTCTTTTGCGAGGTTGGTGTCGTGGAGAACGAGTTTGGTTCTTTAGAGGGTGGAAGAAGAGGCGCGAGTTTTCGGAGCCTGGTTACCCTGCGTTGCACCGTCGCGCTGAGGAACAAGGGCGCATCTGAAGTTCATATCGACGAACACTGAAAGCAGACTACCGTGCACGGGGCCACTTTACGATATACTAAGCGCATTTCGATTCACTTTACGACATACTAAGTGGCTGGGAGCACGTCAAGTATCAAGAACAAGCAAAGCAACACCAACATCAAAGCGACAAGCAATCAACATGCGTCTCGTTCTTTCTCGGCTCGAGGCTAGGGACCTCGATGCCATTGTCCCCATGATGTTCGACTCGTTCAGCAAGATCGAACTGGCCAATGTCTTCTTCGGGCGCAGATCGCCATCCTCGTACGCGTACACCAAGAAGACACTCCTGAACGGTATGCTCAACGACCCGGCAGACGTGTTTCTCAAGATTGAGGACCTGGACGCGGTGGCAACTGTGAATGTCCTGGATGAGCAAGGCAGCACGATCTCCACCGAGACACGGGCGCGCATCGTCTGCGCAAGTAACTGGAAGATCTTCCCCACGTACGTGACGCCCCAGGAACAGCAGGACGCGGCAAAGGGCGCAAACAGACAACCGAACAGCGCGACGGCGCAACTCAAGGAAGAGGCGAAGACCGAGTCGGCCTTTTCGTACCTGGACACGGAAGAGGAACGCGCGGACGCAGCCGTCCTGCTGGAAGACTTTCTTACTCGCCGCCGACGGGAGTGCAAGGAAGGTCATGTTCTGTGTTTCTTGCTGTTCACAGACCCGGAGTACCAGGGCAAAGGATGTGGGCGCATGATGATGCAATGGGGCAACGATGTGGCTGACGCGTTGATGTTGCCCTGTTGGATCGAGGCCTCGCCTGAGGGAGAACTGCTGTACAAGCAGATGGGATACCAAGGAAGGGAGAGGGTGCGGATTCAGACCAAGAGCTTTCTCAGCGAATATTTGCATATGCGACGGCCAGCGATGGTCGGCAGAGTCCGGTTGGAAGGGAAGAAGACGTTGGTCAGAGAGCCGGTGGGACAGAAGGAGAATGGGAGTACACAGTAGACAAAAGAGAATTGATAGAACTCTGCGCATATAGCATCGCACTGTACCTCGCGGTGTGTGTCGATCAAGCGTCTCTTTCAAATCTACTTGTACTCGTACAGCTGAGAGACACGCCTACGTCACTGCTCTGGCCAAATCTCCGCAAAATCTGCGCCCTCGTTGCCCTCGTGATTTGACACTGTATCTGCTGATCGGCTGAAGCAATTCAACAGTTTCCCATACCCTTCCCAAAGCTGGTGCAGTGCAACCCAGCGCCATCTTCTGAGGGGCTTTCAAGCCCGACCGTCGACGTCCTTTCCCATGTCAATACAGTAACATTCTCACTCGCTCCCATGCGAATCTCTATCGATGCCCTCGCCTTCCTGCGGGGCCGTGTCTCGTGGACATGTGCTCGGTGCAGAAGTCTCCCACAGACTCCTATACACAAATCCCGAAGGCGCTTTGCCTCCTATCACGGACCGGTGAGGGTAGTGAGGCCCCGGCAGGCCGTGTATTGGGCGGCCGCGGGTGGAGGTGTTGCTGGCGCAGGAGTCCTTGCCTTCGGGGACAATATCAAGCATGGCTGGCTGGCTGCAGAGAGGACGGGAAGGGTCGTTTCCACCTTGGTGGTCTGTATCAACGAGTATGCACTGGCGCGACGTGGCCCTTCAAAGCGACAACACTGACCAGACACACAGCTACCGAGTCACGCTGAACGAGAAGTACGAGGATCCCGAAGAACACACGAAGAGCCTCAAGGCCTGCCATAAACGCTGCGCTGATCGAGTCCTCAAGGCAATGGAGGCCAACGGGTCAATATTCATCAAGCTGGGCCAACACATATCGTCCATGGGATACTTGTTGCCTCTTGAGTGGACCGAGACATTTGTGCCTCTCCAGGACAAGTGTCCCGTCTCGTCCTATGAGTCGATAGAAGACATGTTCCTCCGAGACACGGGACGCCGGATAGAGGACGATTTTGCCGAGTTCGGCAAGGAACCCATTGGCGCGGCGTCCCTGGCGCAGGTCCATATCGCAGTCCTGAAAGACACGGGTCAGACAGTGGCGGTGAAGGTTCAACATCCCGCCCTCGAGGAGTGGGTGCCACTCGATCTCGCCCTGACGAGATTCACCTTCCGGAGTCTGAAGCGAGCTTTCCCCGACTATGACCTCGAATGGCTGAGTAATGAAATGGACTTTTCTCTACCACAAGAGCTCGATTTTGCGCTCGAGGGTCAGAACGCGACCTACGCCCGCAACTACTTTGGACGGAATACAAAGTTTCCCCTCATTATACCAAAAGTCATGTCGGCGAGCAAACGGTTCCTCGTCATGGAGTACGTGACCGGAGCCAGGGTGGACAATCTCGCATATCTGAAGGAACACAGTATTTCGCGGGACGAGGTGTCCGCGACGCTGGCTCGGATTTTCAACGTCATGATCTTTGCGCGAAACGCGCCCCTACACTGTGATCCACACGCAGGGAATATCGCCATTCGCCACAATCCAACCAGGAGATACCCCTACAACTTTGACATTGTGCTGTACGACCATGGCCTCTACCGCATGCCGGATGACAAGTTACGGAAGGACTACGCGAAGCTTTGGCTCGCCGTCATTGATGCTGATGAGGCGAGAATGCGTAAATATGCCTACGAGGTCGCCGGGATAGGCGAAAAGGAATTTCCTTTATTCGCCTCAGCCATCACTGGTCGAGACTACCGCGTGCTTGTGCGCAAACAGCTCACTACGTCGCTTCGGGATGTAAATGAGAAGGAAGGCATCAATGAGGTCTTTGGCGAGGACTTCCTTCAGCAGCTCGTGCAACTTCTTGGGCATGTGCCACGGATCATCCTTCTCATTCTCAAAACCAACGACCTCACTCGAAGTCTGGACGAGGCGCTGGGTTCGACGCAGCCCATGAGACCTATGCTGATCTTGGCTAAATATGCAAGTTGGACCGTCTGGCAGGACGAGAAAGATCTGATCAAGCGAAGGGGTGGTTTCCTGAGACCGCAGAATTGGTTCAGGCTCCTACGGGCGTGGATCCAGTTTTTGAGGATTGAGGTGAAGCTGTTTGGGTATGAGCGATACTTGTCGATAAGGAGGCACCTTGGTGTGGAGGGATAGGCTGGGCAGTAGTTTTCGAGTACCCAACGTGTGTAGGAGGTTTTAGCAACCTGCTTTCTGTCTGCTCTTAGCGAGGCGTGTGGTTTGTGGCTTGGAGTAGAGGATACTCGGTGACCATGCTGATTGATAGAAAAAATCGTCAGCAGGCCCATCTCATCACCAAGAGACACGCGCGGATATCCGTTCCTAATGTCCTCCGCTCCGAACGACGTTGCTTACACAGTAGCTCAAGCCATGTGAATGCCTGCCGACCGCCACTAATCTTGGACAGCCTCGTGGGCAGGGCTCACTTGTGATTGGCCAGCCTCGCGCAGCTCGTGCATGATCCCTCCTATACTAGTTACGTTTCGCACTCATCTATCGAGCAGTTCTACTCCACCACAGCCGGTTCCTCCCCAATCTCTCTCTGTTTACCGACACTGTTTACCTGTACGCCGCCATACACCACCCTACTCGCCCCACCTAAAATGATAATCTTTCAGACCCTACCCTCGCAATACTCGATAAGATGAGTTTCGTGACGGGCGGTTTTCAGCACAACTTCGCCGCTTCTGCTCATCAGCATGATCACCCTCGGTCTCCAAAGGATCACTCAGCTCCTCAATCCGCTATTCACGGCTAACCCGACTCTACCCTGGAAAGCCGTGCATATCGCAGGGACCAACGGCAAAGGAAGCGTCGCGGCCCTAATCTCGA
Organism: Cladophialophora yegresii CBS 114405; assembly: GCF_000585515.1. Taxonomy (NCBI): domain Eukaryota; kingdom Fungi; phylum Ascomycota; class Eurotiomycetes; order Chaetothyriales; family Herpotrichiellaceae; genus Cladophialophora; species Cladophialophora yegresii. The sequence continues at coordinate 1,823,255 of NW_006913048.1, read as the reverse complement.
CGTTCCTCGGCCACCTGGGCTACCGGGTCGGCCGCTTCACGTCCCCCCACATCATCGATCGATGGGACTGCATCACGATCAACAGAAACGTTGTCGACCGCGCCAAGTTTTTAGGTGTTGAGCAGCACTTCCGTGACCGCAGTCTCAAGGAGGACATCCGGGCCAGCGACTTCGAGATCCTCACGGCGTCTGCGTTCCAGCTATTCACGACGGAAAATGTCGACGTTGCCGTGATTGAGTGCGGCTTGGGCGGACGGGGAGACGCCACAAATGTTCTGAGGGCATGTGATGTGCTCGTGAGCGTCATGACGAAGGTGGGACTCGACCATACCGAGTTTCTGGGGCATACGATCGAAGCCATTGCGGCGGAGAAGGCCGGCATCTTCAAGCCTGGCGTGCCTGTCGTTGTGGACCGAAGCAATGCGGAAAGTGTCCTCGACGTGGTTGCCACGCAGCTGAAGAAGCTTGGTTGGGAGGAGAGAGATGGGCAGGCCGGCGTGTACAATGCCACTGAGGAACAGAGAAGGGAGTTGGACACTGTCATCAGGGAAACGAGCATGGCTCGTCACCAGGCGCAAAACCTGTATACTGCCTGGTCTGCGTTTCGATGCGCGGAGAATAGTCTTGGGGCCACGCACGCTCGCAGACAACACCCGCTCCGGCCGGGCCACGCCACAAAGGCACAAAATGACCATATGAACTCGGACGCTGTGCCTTCACCTTCACCACCTGAATCAGTGATGGCCTCCCTGGATAGGGTCATCAAGGAGGCACAGTCCAGCCTACCAGGCCGTCTCCAGTGGCTTACGTTACCCGGGGGACTCCTCCCTCAAGCTCTCGCAGAGGCAGACGCAGACACACACACAGACACAGAAAGCCACAGCCCAGAAAACGCTAGAGTCCTTCTCGACGGTTCTCACAATGCACAATCCGCCGCAGCGCTGGTGGACTATATCGACACCAATGTACGCCCCATGCAGCCAGGTCAGCCAGACCTTCGTGGGCCCGTGACTTGGCTCCTGGCCGTGAAGAACGACAAGGACGTCGAAGCCATCCTGTCGATACTATTGAGGCCACGTGACAACGTCATCACATGCACTTTCGGCCCCGTGGACGGGATGCCCTGGGTGAAACCCATGCGTGCGAGCGATCTAGCGGCCAAGGCGAGACGTTTCACGGATGGCGTAGTGAAGGCTTTGCCTCTGCCTGCGCCTGAGGACGGAATTCCCCATGACAAGGGGGATGATCGAGACCTCCACGGCCACAACGCTAACGCTTACATTGCCAACGCGATACGAGAGGCTGTGAGGACCGCTGCTGCGACGCGTGGTCGTGTCTGCGTCACTGGCAGCTTGTACTTGGTTGGTGATGTTTTGAGGTGTGTCAGGAACGCTGGCGGCGATATATACGGGGGCGGATAATGGGGGATGGCACTCGAAATGAGGCCGAGGCGCGTACAGTAAGCGGAATGGAATTTGAAAGGGACGGTATATATACTGTACATTGCCAGTCTCTTGTAATGCTACATAGTCTCCTGCCATGGAGATGTTCGCTCGATGATACTGTACTGTACTGCGTAGTTCTGACTGCACCAGGTAGGTTAGGCGTTGACGAATACTTACAGTAAGAACCGAGTTATAGGCTGGACGCGCAATCTTATCCCTCAGATGTATTCTATGCGTAGTACGCTTGAGCTCGTCGGACAATGGCTGGCAGCGGCTCAAAAGTTCACCATTCGTGCTAAACCGCTACACCACGTCGTGAAAAGGCAGGCTAGCGATCGCCCATAGTAACGCCGAAACGCCCATGCACGGACGGTATTGTGCCTCGAAGCTGGCCATATGTCTGATATCTCAACAACAAACGTTTCTATCCTGCTAAACGAAACCACTGCAGCCGTGCCCGTGCCTACATACGATGTAGGGGTGCCTGCACAACGACCCTCTTGCCCATCTCCACCTCTGCAGCCTTGCTCCCGTCCCCGTGCTCAGCCACCTTCTCGTCCCAAATCCCAGAGTCGCCGACTTAGCCTATGGCTTGACCAACAAAACCTAGACATACCACTCGTCCCGCTCCCGTCGGAGACCCATTTTCAGCCTCTCCTCACTGAAACTCGAGCTCCTTGTCCGGCATGTCTGGCGATCTCTCTAGATCTATTCACGTCGCACTACCCTCATCATTGGGTCCTTCGGAGAACATCGCGAACCGAAAAGGCCGGTATATTCCATTTCCCTTGGGACTCGCCTCCAGTATGCTTGGCAGACCGCGGGTGTCGGCCTCCCTGCCCCCATGCGGCATATCCGTCCCACGACCGCCACGCCGTTAGTGGTTCGGCGCGTGTACAGACTGTCGACAAGGACCCCAGAGTCCAGGATTTATCGTGGGTGGGTCCCTTGCCTTGGCTGATATAACTCCGAGGCGAGGGACTCCTGAAATTATGCTGGTCAGATGCGTGGCTCCGTTGAACACGCCGCCGAGGACGACGACGGGGCATCGATGAAGTAGTAGTTCATTGCTGCGATGACCCTGGCCGACTTGCCTTTACATACACCACGGGATCCGCCGACAACCACACAGCTACCCGTAACTCTATCTTCCTTGGCTTCAGGAAGTGCGCCATCGAGGATGATGGCGAAGCGACAGTTCTTTCCCCCCCCAAAAAGCCTCCGGTGTGCCGTTCTACCCTCAAGGCGAGGCAGACTTCATGGGCGTCGAGTGCGCCGTAGTAGCTTGTTCGCTTGAGCGGCAGGATCAGGAATGCTGCGAGGTGGATGCGCGATATTGCTGGGAAGGACTGAGTGACAGAGTGGTCGGAGGGGTCCAGGACGTGGAGGTAGAACGGCGTTCTGGAGGTGCGAAGGGTACTTACTTCACTTCGAATGTCCGGGGATCCAGATCGCGAGTCCGTTTAGTTGGCAGTCAGGCGAGGCTCCAACCTATTCTCGAAGCCTCGATTCTGTAGGCTTGACGTGACGTTTGAATTCGTGCTCAATGATGCTCTCAGACTATAAGGTCGTCTGACCGCAGACCTTGACCTCATGCCTGTTGAGGGGGGGAATTCGAGAGCCTGACGGCATTTGGGGCGCTTTTCGAATTCTAGAAGTTTTGAAACCGAGGATTCAGGTCCATTGTCGTGCTCGGAGGTACCGTACGGCTAATGTACATACCCTGTGTAGACCCGGTACTGTGTGTCGTGTTGCCGCCTTTGCCGATACGTTTGCTGTCAAGCTGCTGCGTATCCCCGTGTGGGTCTCGTATGGCTCGGTCTTGTCCTCTTGGAGGGTTGGGGACGCTCTCTGCATGCTGGAACAGGGTAGCTGCACATTCGACATGCCGTGCCGAATATCTAATCCGATTTTTGGGGCATTGTGGTGCCGTAGTCATATCACCGACCCGTTGGGTTCGCGGACTACCGCTGATGTAGTGTGCGTCGACTGTCAGCGCCCTTCCAGCTCCTCCTTTCAGTCCGGATCCCGCGGCTCCGAAGCCCTCCATTTCTGCAGACTCCGCAGTGTCTTTTTATCCGCCCCATAGAGGTAGTACCCTCTCAGACAGGCTGTGAGCTTCTCCAGATTCGTGGGCGGTTTCTTGTAGGGTTCGGCGGCGTCAGCCGCTGAGAATTGTATGGATGCCTCTTCCAGTGACGCATCTTTCACATCTGCTTCGTTATCATCAACTGCCTCCTCATTATTCTCCATCAACTCAATCAGATGGCCCATGAAAGGGATTTCAAGCCGCCAGGGGCTGAAGCTCGAGGCGGCGCCGATTGCTACCATTGTCCAAAGAGCGACTTCCCGTTCGGTGATCTTGTTCGGATCAGACGGGTCGCTCGGCTGGGAGAGTTCTAGGGCCACTTTGGACAAGATCTGCAGATAGGGATGTCGGACCTTGCGATTCTGAGGTGTCGAGGATGCAGCAGGCAGCGCCTGTGGCTGATTGTGAAAGTTAAAAATGTAGATCAACAATGCCAAGAGCAGCCGGTGGTGTAACGACTGCGGCCCTATTTGATCAGTGATACGTAGCACCCGACTGAATTCGTTGTATGCTTGATCGACAGGGCCATTGTCTGGTGAAGTGCCATCTGTGTTTCCGCTTCGAGCGAATTGAGGCTGCCGTGAGACTTGCTTGAAGATGCGCTGGACGATCTCGACTGCTTGCGACGTGACGAGGCCCTTGCTCGCCAGGACTGAAAAGAGACCTTGAAAGCCAGCCATCTGGGTCGGCTGGACCGGATTGTTCTCCCTGAACCTGACGAGCACGTCGTCGTCATCGGTGAGCTCACACACGAATCTGCCATGCAGCAGTAACGGTAGGAAGAACTCGCTCCTACGCCGGACCGTGTCAGTGGTCAAACTCATGAATGATGAGCGCAGTCTTCAACCCACTTCAGCAGCTCATCCTGAAGTTCGGCGTTCAACTGCCTGATCCCACCTCGGGTCAAGACCATCCTCTCTTTCGCTCGTTTATGCATTGCATACGCATGAAGGTCACCGTGGGCGGCCTGATTGGTCAGCAACTCAGGTGCTCGTTCACGGAGAAGTGTCCCCTGAAGAAATAGTGTCAAGTACTTACGTCGACGTCCATCAGCCACAGGGCGGTCAAGATGGCAGCGTCGTCGTCGGAGCTCTTGGCTGTCTCAACCTTCTGTCTCAGCTGCTTCAGTGCCTCGCCCCGATGGTACAGCGCTGTCCAGTGTGTGTTGCCAAACCCTCTCACATCGATGTTATAGTATACTTGGCTCAGGGCAATCAATGCATGAAACAGTTCCGAATTGTGCATCGCGACATTGAACCAGATCAGATATCGGCTGGTTTCCACTGCAAGCGCGGGACTGAAACGAGGAGTCAAAGAGCGAATAACTACATTTGTCAGTACTTGCGATTGTATAGGGACAAGGCAGTTGAAGGTGTGAGGAATGGGATCTGCTTGATCAAGAGACAGAGAATACTCACAGTAGTCTACCAGGAATGGCACATAGTTCCGGGAGGCGATAGGATATGTTGTGAAGGGATCTGCCATCGGGCTGCCCAAGGCGCAGTCATCGCGTGGTTGAATTTCTCTAAGAGGTGGATGTTCCTCGGGAATCCTCGTAGGGGCGCCCTTTCTTCTGGCAGCAGTATGCTTGGATTTGACATTATCATCGTCCGTTGGCGGTGGTATTTCACTATCTGGCCGCCGAACAAAGGGTCGATAGTGGGTGCGGTCTAATATGATCCTCTTTGACGTTGGTCGATAGCTTTTCGAGGCGAAGGATGAAACTGCTCGGCGGTTCTGTCGGCTTTTGAGCTCGGTCGGATCGTTGTATGTGATGAAAACGTTATTCTGCGGGCTGGGAGACATTTGAACAGAGCTTCAGCAAGAGGGATGCGAGCTCCGGCGCGGTGTTAACCTAGCGAGTAGCGACCTTGTAGGACAGTGGTACTCTGATGGTTGTCGGGTCTGATTTCATGTAATCAACATCTCAGTCCTGACGTCCATCATAGCAGAAGGTCCAGCATGACTATTGTCAGCTAACGGTGACCCGTTGGGAACTTAGATGGAGCCCGGTCATTAAATCGTCTCAAGACTCGCTGTCGGAACCGCGCAATACGGCCGTTGCTAAGCGAATATGTTGTATGGAGTATCAAGGAGCGGCAAGGATTTTCTTGAATACCGACCAGCAACAATGTAAGATGTGCATCGCGCGGTTCTCCACAGTCGAAGCCTTACCGGTACATTGGTCAAGCAAAGGAGATGAGATAGATGGCTTTTTCGTGTCAGATCCTTCTACTGTGAATTGTCAAGCCTCGTACGTCGTGCACCGTAGAGCAGGTTCTTCTATGCAGATTCATGCAAGGCCACGCAGCTGAAGTTCTGAGCGACTATCACGTAAGCGCGCATTGTGCAACAGACAATACAACCGCTCCTGCGTCCTAACCGCTTCTTATTCTTGGTAGCTCACTCTTGCTTTTACATCATGCAGCCCAGTTCGCTTGCTCACCGGGGAACAGCCACTGGTGTCCCGAGTGAGTCAATGAAAGGCAATCTTTGATTACATATCTTTTGTCCAATGTCCGTTAGGTTCCGGACAACAAAGGGAATATAGACCTGGTGCTTCTGTTACACCCGTTTCCAGAGACCTCCGACGCTGGAGACAGGTATGCAACGATCTCTCACGCTCATTCCGTGGCCCACCTCCTTTCGCGAAGGGGCATTTGGAGGTTGTTTTGCATTCGGCTGCCGTTTTCTTCCGCTCTCCAGGCATAATACTCGCCTAACCGGACTTCAGCGTACGAGGCATAATCGAAATCGATCTCGGAGATGGTGGCTTGAATCAGGGCCCAGACACCCCAGTAGAAGCCCGGCATGCCCCGATAGCGATCGACCTCTTGATACAAGGTGTCCAGCATGTCGTCGGGGAGTGGCCTGTCGCTATGGGCTGCAAACGAATCCAGGTAGTCCTTCAAGAACTGACGACGGACAGATTTGGTTGGTAGCATGTTGTAGTCACAGTCATACCCGCCCCATTCTGCAAAGTGATTCGCAATGTCGAAGGCTGCGGGACAAGGAGTTGCGTATTCGTAATCGATGAAAGAGACCTTGAGGGAATCACCTTCCGCACTACAGGCATGGTCTTTTGGCAGCATAATGACGTTGGCACTGAGCAAGTCGCAGTGTCCGAAGACAAAACCAGATGAGCCGGGACCTCGCTCATTGTCAAGATCCTTGAATGAGCGGTCTAACTCTTTCTGCAGCAACTGTTTGCGAGCCTCCTGTTTAGGAGTGTTGCTAGGAAGGGCATGAACCCACTTTTGCATCACTGACCACATATTCGGCACAGGCTGCCTCGAAGCAAGCTCGGAGCAGTCTGGCTCGCCCTCTTTCAGCCCGTGGCCATTGACCCCATTTGACACGTCCTTCTTGTCCTCGACCACAGCCGCAATCGGCAACCGTGCATGCCACTCACCTAGACGCCTGGCGACTGCGCGCCAGACGGGTTCGCTGACCAGGTCTGGGGGAGTACAGACTTGGCCGATGATGAACTTGTACAACAAGCCATTCCTGAATCTTGCCAATAGCGGAGGCGCCAACCCCCGCTCTGCACACAGACCATGTGATCTGGCTTCACGATCTCGGTCGATGATGATCTCAGTGTGGTTGCCATACGCACGCAGGAGGACGGACTCTGTGTCTATTTCTGCCTCTGTCAGGCCAGGGGTGTGTTTCGAGATCTTGAGGAGCTATATCCAGATATCGATGAGCACGTGCTCACCAGAGGTTGACTGTTGGCACTTACCGTGTTAGTTATCCCATCAGTGAACTTGGTGATGACAATGTCGCCTGGAGCGTCCCGCCACTTGGGCTGCACTCTGTACGCCAAAGACCGGGCTGAGTCCTCGAGAGAGATGTTGTCAAATGCCAAGTCAATATTTTGCAGTGGAGAGACATGACCGTTCGACGAGTTAGTGGATGTGCCCATGGTCGCGCATGGCCTATCTGGCCAGGTAACACGGTTCGACGCCGGGCTGTAGCGGAATATTCTGGGAACGAGTGTGAAAGGGCAGCGCAGCAGTAAGGATCCCACATATAGCAGAAAGAAGGGGTGAAGGTTTCAAGTAGAGCGGCACATGCTTGTTCCCAAGCTTTTGGAGAAAAGCCAACAAACAGGAACAGGTGAGGACAAAGTGACCAACACCGACATTAACGGTTCCCTCCGCACCCCCCTCCGCTCCATCCTTGGCCAACCAATCACGATGCCAAACGTCCTTCCAGCACCCCACTTTTCTATGTCTGTTTGCGGTTCGGTGAAGCTCCAACGAGGACCGATCAGATCGATCGCTGGCACAACCGTCACCGGTAGTTGATGGTAACATGCACTTGCACTGGCATATCACGAGTTCTCGTACCTGCTCACCGGGAGTTAGCTGTTAGTTAGAGCTGTTGATTGCCGAGCAGTGAAGGCTCAACCATCACCGCTTGGCTTGGGGAAAATACACGCGGCCCTGCGGCTGTATGGAGACAAGCTCTGAAGTTCTGCAAGTCGGGAGCAACTAGCACGATTTGGGACTCGGCAGTATTATACAGCACCAGTCCTGGTCATTGAAAGCTCATGCTCGCTATTTGGATTCTTTTTCTAGGCTTTCCGTTGCTTGCCCTTTCTTCCTTTGTCCTTCTGCTCTGTAGTGGCTCCGTCATCCCCTTCGTCCGCTCGATCTGCCCGTGGCTTCTCCTCCTTCCCCCCTTCTGTGCGGGCGTTGCCGCCTACCTTCTCCAGAACGATCGCTGCGCCTTTGTTGTCCTTGTTCAAACCACTGGCATTCTTCTTCAATACTCTCAGTAGCTCGTCCCTGGCCTCGAAGTCTTCGGCCTCTAACATCGCGACCACGACAAAGCTGTTAGACCCGTTCGTCCAGTTCACGATCTCCGCATCGCCACCAGTGGCCTTGATCCTGAAATATAGTGTGTGGTGAAATTTCAAGGGGGGCTCGACAAGCTTGATGGACTTCGTGGCCTTGTCAAATCGTCCGCCTTGCACCAAAGCTTTGATCATTCGCCCCACCATGGGAGTGGAAATGATCTTTTCTACCTCCTCCTTCTTCTCGGCGTCTTCAGGCCGATCCGTAGCTAGACTGGCGATAGCAGCCAATGCACCTTTAGTATCGCCAACACCAGCGCAACCGAATACTGTCTCCGTGATGAACTGACATCCGAAACTTGACTGTGCTAGATACTGTACCTGGCCCTGGATGAGGTCGAGCAATGGCTGTGCAATGTTCTCGAGTAGTTCTAACCGACGTTTTGCTGGATCTTTTTTGGACGTCTCTTTCCTGATCTCACGGACTTCCGAAATGAGCGCAGCTGTATCCTCCGTGATGAGCCACTTCGGTGCATCTGGTGACATGAGATAAAGGAGCGGGATCCGTGCTGTAAGATGCTCGACTTGAGCCAGCAATTCTTCTTCCCTCGCTCCTGCCTCACGATCCTTACCCAGAAGTTCGGGGAAGATCGTCTTCGATGTCATTACCGTGTCGTCAATAACATCGTACGCGGTCAATAGCACTTTATGCCCGTATTGATCACTGGCCAGTAGCTGAATGTGCGTCTTGAAGAACTTCATTATCCCTCTTCTGTCCTTGGAACTTCCATGTGCCAAGCAAAGGCAAAGCAAGCGAGATCCGGACTTCGTAAAGGCAAGATTCTTTTGAAGATCCCCTTCCTCATCGTCGTGGAGCATGGAAAAGAACTCGGTGATCTCGGGACTGCCTGGCTTGCAGTTCAGAAAGTATTGCAGTAGAGCATCATGGAGAATAGTGAAGCCAGTCGTTTTCTTCTGGACGAGTTGATTGGTCATTTCACGAAGGTGGGACATGATCGGTCCTCGCTTCTCGGGATATTGTGCGAGAATGTCAGAAAGGTCGGACGTAACTGGTTCGTCGCCTGAGGAAGTCGTGTTGCTCTTCTGAGATTTGCCGAAGAGGACGAATTCGGGACCATACCACTCTCGCAGGAGGATGGCCTTTTGTTCCTTGGTTGCAATGGTTCGGTAGATATCGTCCACGATCCAACTGGCCTCGGGATGCCGGATTAATCGCTTCACATGGCCGTAAAACTCGTGTACCACAGCATCGCGACTCTCATCGTCGCCCGCGACCATCTTCGCAATCAGGAACTTGGCGTACTTGGACTCGGCCAACTCGCGATAGCTGCCCTTCAGCTCAGCGGTGATTTGCTTTCGCTGTTCCGGCGTGGAATACTTGAGAGCACATTGAATCACCCGCACAGAGTCATGTTTGAAAACAAAATCCTTCACCCGCCCAGATATGATTTGGAAGAGCTCTCCGACTAGTTCATCCCGCTCTTGCTTGGGAACATGGGATTTCCGCCTCAGGCGTTCCCAAATCTTCTTCGAGCGGGCTATCGAGTCGGCATTGGGTTTTGCAGCTCGGCGGTCTTGTGTCAGGGCTTTTTGCTTAGCATGGGCTTCGCGTGAGGATTGGTCTGCAGCGGAAGAAAATGTTAGCAACAACTGTCGTCGTGTCACGAAGAAGTGGCAGGGTCTCCTCAAACGTACTGTTCACATATGGTTCTGGTTTCTTGTAAGATTGATGTGCCGTTGAACGGTACTTCTCCTTCTGGTTCTTCCTTGCATTTGCAGCACCTGTATTCCCCGGATTGTCAAATCTAGCCTCTGGCTTCCCAGGCGAAGTTCCGGTTGCTGTGGTAGTTTCTTTTGACGTCTTTACCCTTTTGGACGGTTTGATATCGGCGCTCTCCACTGAGCGCTTGCTGGCAGCCATGATATGTTCCTAGACTATGAGAGGGTTCAGGAACGACACTGTGGCAGCCAACACGGTCCAGAAGTGCGAGAAACTATTTTTTTGAGAGCGGTAAGCCAAACACTGCAAACCATGCAAACTCGACCCACCAAAGTGGGGACTACGAGTTACACTTCGGCGCGGATTAATGTAATCGGGCATATCGTTCTTTGCTCCTTGCCCGTTGCGGGTCTCGCCCACAATGTCAGCCGCAGACTACTTCGAGCAGTCGTTGACGCTTACTTTTACAAAGCTCGAATTGGCGTGGTCCTCATAGCAATTGCCGCCATGGCTCAGATCTGTCAACTCCTGGTTGGCTCAATGCGAACTCGATGCGTTGCAGACGCAGTTCGGGTATCAGGTCGTGGTGAGCACCAGAAGCTTGGAAGACGCCTCGCCAATGTGCTCACTGGTGGAAACAACACTCGATGAACCCTTATATCAACATCTCTCCTTGTGACCGGCCATCATGCTGGTATACGCGTGAGGGTTCTTCGACTGCTCCGAGCGTCTGCGCTTCTGGTCCGAACATTGCTCACACCCGTAACAAGACACCGTTGCGACTCTTGTCAATTGAGCTGCAGAGCTGATATGGACGAGGTAAGTGGTTGTTCCACGCTGAGTGAACGTCGTGTTTGGGATTCCTATATGACTTCTCCCTGTCCCATCCTCCCTTGGCGAGGCCCAGTTTGCACATTCTCCTGCGAAACTACCACTGATCGTTCAGAGACCGCGGAGTTTGCATGTCCAATCGTTCGATTTAATTCTTGCCTTCGTTGGTTTCCTCTTCATAGCAATATACTCGCGACTATCAGGTCCCAAGGTCTGCGCCGGCACGGATCCATCCAGTCGTTTCCACCCGTGCTTCAGCATGTGCAGATCAGTAATCAAACCTCCATCCCAGTATGCACACATTCCAAGGCCATGCTTTACCCATGACATGGCCACAGACAGGCCCAATTTCCTATGAGCTCCACAACCTTTCCGTTGTCTGATCGCAGCACTCAGCACCGTCAATGTCCAGGATCCGAGAACTGCAAGAACGAGAGACGACGCCAGAGAAGACATTGGGGTTGCCCACTTTGCGTGCATTCATCCACAAAATACCAAAGACTGCCTGGCGCACTACAAGGGTCATGTGAAGGGGACAACTTTCGCCAGCCACCAACTCAGAGCGACATGAACTTCTCCGTCATGAATCGAAGCTTGCTCACGCAGGACACCACAAAGGACAAGTGCAACGAGCGCCCCACTACATTCCATCTGGCCCGAAGCACGCAGGTCATATGGGACGTCAGCCGTTGTGGAGACATCCGCTGGGCGCTCGAATACGGCTTGTTTGAGGGCTTAAGCATCTCAAAGCTGGACGCCACTGACAGACTTCCAAATGAGGTGCAATTGCTGGCCCGACACTGCATCCAACGCAATGTGAGTTTATAACCAGAACGTGGAAGCGTCGACTGTCAAGTGCCCTAGAGTGTTACGCACGGCTACTTGCTCTCAGAAAAAGATCGAGGCCAAGTTAGGGGAGGACAATTCCGGTGCTGATGAGGTCCAACCACTTCAGCACCGGGATCTGATGCGGCTAGGCTTTCCAGCATGCTACTCTCATGACCCTTCAAAATTGTTTACCAGCATCATCAGTCCTACTCCTCGCTTCACGCGTGTATTACTACACTACTGCTTTGTTTTAGATAAGGGGCAAGCCCCTCGCTGAGTCTTCTTTGGATAGACAACACGTTACGACGATATAGGTAGCTAATAACTTCGGCCACGTGCCTCGAATTGACATCCGCGCTACTGTGTTGGGAAGAGCTTGCGCTGTGCTATCTAGAAGTATTCAGGCGGGTGTCAGGGTCGATGTGCTTTTCACTGTTGGCGGGGTTCTCAGTCCCGCGAGCATTGGTTGAGCCCACTCCGCTCCCGGTTATTGTAGGGCCACCGCTGGTCTTGCAACTACCGAGCAGATGCATGTTTTCCAAATGTGCAGCACTCGGAGAGACATCCGTCTATACGGAGTACTTCGACTAAAATGTTATGGTCCTCTCCAGCCTCTCGTGTGACTCGGCACAGAGCGCCGATGCCCGCGGCCATTCATTGGCCACTGCTTGGGCTCCACCGCGCCTAAATAACCTTCCTCTGGTTAAGCTTGCGCGGCGTGGCAGGCGGGGTCAGGCGGAGGCCAGACTCGCGCATCCGCGAATCTGGCGCCCCAATGTCGGGAGCTTGATCCGACCGACCATCCAGCTCGACCAACTTGTCCAGCTCATCACTTCGTGTAACATATTCTAGGCCGCGGTCATCTGTGAGTCGACATGCAGCTGCTCAAAGCAGCCTGATAGCCCTCCATTGACGTGCGCATGGGAGCTAGGTCAGCCAGCCAGCCACTTAACTCAAACTTCCCGCACCGCCTGATTGCCCGTCATATCCGCGCACCAGCAATTTTCGTCTGTTGCGCAGTGAAAACGCGGAGGGGTAGCAGCCAAAGCAGCTGTGCTTAGCACACCAGGCTGAAATTGCTGTCCTTGAGGATGTTGCCCTTGTGGGAGGGACACTAACCTACCGATCGTGGTATGCCCGACTTGCCGCAATGGACTCCGAGAATTGCTATTCCAGACTCGTTATCCTGCATCGTCAAGTCCTGCAGATGTCGGTCTGCCTCTGGTCTAGATTCTCCTTGTCGACCCAAAATGCAGGTTTGAGCCAGCCACCGAGTCTTCAGAGAAGCTGTACAGCTCGTGTCGGGTGGTGCATGCATATCGATTACCACGTGTCCAATGCCCGGAAAACCTCGCCCTCCTTCAGTTCTCAGCCTTTCCGTGAACACCTTCTCGACTCGGCGCTCTACCACCATGGCCGGCCACGATCTCGACAATTTGCAAGCTGCGAAGCGAATTTTGGTTCGCTTTGAGAAGGCTTTACCGATGGCTGCATGGCTCGAATGCCATGGTATCCGCTCAGCCGTGGTTCGCAAGCATGTTGGTCATTATCACAGAAAGGCTTGCCACTATGCGCTCTCATATAATCACAACCTGGGCCTTGCTTTGCGTCCGCCGTCCGCGCTTCACTCTATATTCGTAGATTCGTTCTTGTCGCTATTGACACTTTCTATCCTAACCATACAGCAAGATGGCCCCTCCACAGCCTCTGGCGTCCCCAACGAAGATACCCCTGCTGCAAGAGAAGGCTCTTGACACGCCAGCTACGAATTTCAGCGACAAAAGCCCTCCGCCTACTCCTGGCCCACAACATGCACACAAGAAGAACATGGATGGCGCCCTAACCTCCCTGCTCTGGGGAGCATTTGGACCATGCATCCCGGTCATGGTTGTATGCAGCGTTTTGTTGACCGCAATTCTGTACAATCGCATTCCGGACAGCTACGTCTTCGACCCATCCAAGCAGACCAAGATCTCGAACGATCCTTTGAGCGCCCTCCATGGCGTTCAAGCGATTGAGAACAACGGTGGCAGCAAAGCGTACTATCTTTATGAGAAGGGCATCACTAACCCTGCCGTCTTACACACGATCTCTTCCTGGACCGCGAAAATTCTTCCTTTCGTGACCGGAGCCAGCATGGCGTTGGTGGCCTTCCTGGCCGGCCAGCGCATTATCAAGGCAACATCGACCAAGTCAGAAAGACTCCCGAGCCCACATCAGGTTTCGATTCTGATAAATTTGCTCAACGGTGGAGGAGCACGGCCACTGCTTGATACCCTCAAGTACCGTTGGCAGAACCATGAGGACTTGGTACAGCCAGTTCCCTTGGCCTTCTGGAGCCTCCTATTCATCGTGGCCATGACGTAAGCCGGACTGCTCGAACGTGCTTTGCACCTGGGCTAACTGAGTGTTACAGATTTGTGATTGGAATTGTGGATGTAAGTTGTGCCAGGCCATGCGTCTGTCTTGCCTTGACGGTGTCTTGCATACTGACAAACACAATAGAGTTGGTTTGGTACCGCCACGAAAGCCATCAACATCGCTCTCGTCATCCCGAGTGCAGCCACAGCCTTTTCTTTCGGCCGAAGTCTAGACCCGGAGCGGTGCGCCACAGAATCCTGGCAGAGTAGTAGCTGCCCATCGAACCTCAACGCGCAATGTCTTTACCCATGCAGCATGACGAGCTGGAAGGTCTCTGGCTATGAACGAGAAGGCCTTTATCATGCGCAAGAGGCAGCAGAGACTCTGATGCAGAACTCTCGGACCAATACCATTTTGAATGTCACGGTTGATGATGGATCCAACTACTATTTCCTTGCGGACCTTCGCCGAGGGATGAAACTTGATTTTGTTGCGCCAACGCTCGCCATCAAGACCGAGTGCCAAGTTGTGACGGATACCTGTGAAACCCACCCTGAAGGCGGCTTCACATGCGGCACGTACAGTGCGCCGTCCTTTTCATTTTCCGGCCAGGTCGGAATGGCTGTCGAGAATGCGACCGCGGCACCCGACGAGGCAATGGTCGGCATCCAGTTCTTCAACGACTCGGCATGGACACAACCAGTCGGACTGGGAAGCAGCGCCACGGATCTATTCGCCTCTACTAACCCTGTTCATTTCCTTTCCTGGAGCAAGGGCTTCCCTCCCGTGGACACCTACGCGGACGAGTTTGGATACATGCGCAACCACAGTTTCTTGAAGAACGACACCAACGGGGACACAGTCTTCATCCTGTCCTGCGCCGCGACCATCTACGAGGCCGAGTACTACTGGATGAACGGAAGCGTGGTGCCCTCTGAACTTAAAGCATACGAACTGGCACCCGACTACTACGGTGCAGTCTACAGCGCCGCCTTTGCCACGAACAGCCCCCTCTCGCACCTGGCCCTTCAAGACGCCGCCGCACTAGCCGCCTACCAGCTCCGACCGGAGGGGCTTGCCAAGGTCTTCGCCAACCTCTTCTCCAAAGCGGCCGTGGCGTTCTCCGCCGGTATCTCTGTGCCAGTCCAGAACGACCGAGAGTGGACGCGCGAGAACACCTACCTCGCCACACGGGTGCCGCTACTACCGCTGTACACCCTGATCGCGCTCAAGGGGTTCTACGCCTTCTTCGCCCTGGCTCTCGCCCTGCTCGCCGTCTTCAAGACCCGGCCGTCAGAAGCCCACGAAGTGAAAGAGAGGTTGACCGTCGATGGCCTCGCCGCGGGCTTCTTCGAACCCAACGCCGCGCACGAAAAGGCTGTCAAACAAGTCTCCGACCTCTTCCATGAACATCAAACGCCCGAAAAGAGCGACGCCACGCAGAAGATCGGCCTCCTGCATACC
Organism: Cladophialophora yegresii CBS 114405; assembly: GCF_000585515.1. Taxonomy (NCBI): domain Eukaryota; kingdom Fungi; phylum Ascomycota; class Eurotiomycetes; order Chaetothyriales; family Herpotrichiellaceae; genus Cladophialophora; species Cladophialophora yegresii. Next base: position 1,807,695 of record NW_006913048.1, on the reverse strand, counting down.
GACCAGGGCGGCTGGCTTTGGGTGACGGTTGCGCGTCAGGCCTTTGAAGGCCTCGGGCTCGCAGAGGTCATCACCACGGCGGCGGACCAGGCTGCCGACGCTGCTGCAGGCAAGCAGGGAAGTGCCGGTCGAGTGGGCGAGGGGTATAAATTGATCAAGGACATTCTTTAGGCGATGAGTGATTGACGGCTGTAATCGGCCATAAAGATCAATGGGTACGGAATAGGTACGGACAGGCAGGCAGGCAGGATATTCTCTCCTTAGCGCCGCATTTGGGTCTCGGACAGGATCACACGGGCAGGGGCGCGGGCTGGACTGGAAGCCTGGGCAAGCACCTGGTATAATACAGTCGTTGCGAGGTTACTTGTACAGGACAGGACACCATCACGGACAATTAGGGTTGGGTCGGGTTGACATATCTCGTCGCTGGAGGACCACAGATGACTACCGGGTATGTATGACTGGTGTTGGAAGGTTGGCTGGAAGTGTCTGCCTTTAGTCCGGCGTGACATGGTATGATATGGTATGAGACGAGAATGATCTGGTATGATACGGGAATGACCTGGTATGATATGATATGGTATGATATGGTATGATATTTATGGGATGATATGGCGTGGTCCGATATGATGGTATGATATGATATGAGGTCCATACTACATAGTCAGGATGGCGAAGGCGTCTCCGATACTGAAATCAATCACTTTCATGCTACGATTACACCCGAGTCGGCTCGACTTGTGAATACTCAATCCCTATGCGCCACATGAAACTTCTCAGAACGTGCGTACCTCCTTGTAGTATCTTCGAGTCTTGGGGCACCTGGCCTGGAAGGGACTTGAAGACTTGAAGTGTTCCTTGGAGCAACAATCCAAGAACTGCACCCGCGACGAAAGCGGCACCAGTCCAGAGCTACAGTAAGTGATATACTTGCACGATCGTTCCATCGCCTCAACCACAACTCCCATAGGTCCAGTCCCTCGGAGATGAGTTGAAGACACTGGTCTCTGAAGATTACGGTATATCAGCCGCGCGTACTCTATCTGTTGTACAACGTACGAGGAGGACCAGTAGACGATATACCATATGCCGTAGATGAGATCCCAATGCAGCGCGCACAATGCAGGGTCCTCCGACTCTAGAAAAAAAGACTGCTTCTCCAGAGAAGAGTGTTCGGATTCAATTGAGGGGGATGGCCAAACTGCCCAAGGTTGCTTCCGATCGCTATTCTAAAGGTAATAACCTTGCAAAGTATCATCATATTGGTATACTAGTAAATTAACATAATATGCGAATGTGAATGTTAATGTTAGATGTTAATGCCTCAAACGACGACAATGTAGCAGGTCCAGACCATGATCGCTAGTGAACACAGTTACACCGCGCTGTGCGCCTGTCGCTGTGATGCATTGCCGCTCGGATGAGTAGAAGAGTTGAATGCCATCGCCGAAGGAAAGGCACCGAATCTTCACCCTCGGCGCCGGCCGCAATGTAGTCCGTACTCATATTTTGTCCCACTTCCTTCCAGGGGATGGTCACGCCTCCACCTAGCCGCAACATAGTCCGTAATCATACTGCACCCCGCTTCCGTTCAAAAGATCGTCCCGGATTCTAAGCTTTTCAAGTTTGCGGCTGAGCCTCGCTCTGCGGCCGTGCGTGAACCCCGTGTTGCTGCACTGCAGTAGACGGATACGGAGCTATTGGTCGGTGGGTGCTTGCGACGTCAAGTTGCGGTTGAGATTGGACCGAGCTCAAGGGGAGGGATGGGCCGCGCGATTGAGCCGGAGCAGGACTCTGCTGTGCTTGCAAAGGTGATGGCGCGTAGTTGTACTGATAATGCAAAGCTGGCGGCGTAGGACCAGGCACACTCTGGGATTGACCGGGTACCGGATGCGGCCTGACATTCGGTGCAAGAAGATGGGCAGGGATCTGGACAAAGGCATAGGAAGGCATTGGGTTCGGTTGCACAGTAGGAGCGGAAGGCAGATGTTGTTTCGCTTGGTGATAAGGCTGTGGCAGTGTCGCTGGAGGGGCTGGAGGAGGCGGGTTTTCATTCGCTTGAACATAAGGCTGTGGTAGTGTTGCTGGAAGGGCTGGGGCAGGCGGACGGGGTGGTTGGGGAGAGTCTTGAGTAGGATACTGGTAGGAGGGATATGCAGGATACGCGGCCTGATTCGGCGGAGGGTACTGCCATTGACCTGGAGAGCCGGGGACCGGGTGATTTGGATACTGTGTTGGCGCGTACTGAGCCTGAGCGGCCGGAGGGGGCAGAGGAGGCTGTTGCACTATGGTGGCCGGTTGAGAAGGCTGTGGATGGTATTGCACTATAGTGATAGGTTGAACAGGCTGGGGAGGCTGTGCTTCTTGCTGCTTTTGGCTTTCGAGTTGGCGGATCTTCTCCTGCGCCTCGATCAATCTCTTTTTCAGGGCATCAATCAAGTTCGAATTCGCTGACGTCGGTGCCGGGTCATTCCCTTGCTGCTTTGCTGTTGGAGGTACAGGAGCAGTACGAGACTCCCCAGGAGGTTTCTTAGCGGAGCGTTTCGTGTATTTTTTCTTGGGCCTCGTCTCCTTGCCACGGGTCAAGTCGACAATAGTCGTAGAGCCGCTCATCGTACCTGGGCGTGGTTTGTCCTGGTTACCAGAGGGTACAGTATTTCCAGTTTCTGGGACGTCTTCGGCGCCTGCTCCAAGAGCCGGTTTTGCGGAGCCCCCATTGCAGTCTACGAAACTGTCTGATTCAAGGTCCGCGCCGTCAGCTCCTTCCAGCCGATCCGTCGATCCAAGAAAGTCGAACAGCGGTTGGAAACTATTCTCTCGGTCCTGGGCACTCTGGGGCGTGGATGAATTATTGTCTTGAGTTCTTGGCTCGGTGGCCCTTCTTTTGCGTATTCCTGGTGCCATCGTGTCATCTATGGACTTCCTCTTCCGAGCCTTCCCCTCGGGGTTAGGCTTGTCTTTCGCGAGACGGCGCCTGTTTTCAGGCAGCTTTTCGGGATGAAAAACTTCCCACATTCTTCTCCGCTTACTTCCGCGTCTCGGAGTGGGTGCCCTCTCTTCGACAGTGGGATGCATGGGTATATGTTTGTAGTCAAGTTGGAGGTTGTTCTTGGTTAGCGAGAATTTGATCCAAATCGCGCCTCCGCACTCGTATACCCGCTTTCGACTTTTCACGCCAGCACGAATCTTGGCAAGACCCTCGTTTGCAGCTCTTCCCATGTTCAGTACGGAATCGAGGCAGTAGAAGGAGAATCTCTAGGGATATTTCTTAGCCTCCGCCAAATCTGATGCCGCGGACGCAATAACAGTATAGCGGGAACCATGAATAGAACACATACATTCGCCCGATCGGCGTTTGACAGCCAATTGTTATGGAAGCTGTAGTGGAATCCGTCGATTTCCGAAATGGCTTGCACCAGTGACCTGGCGATTCTCTTCTGTGTGATCATTTGCTGTAGACACGAATTAGGTCTGCCGACGTGGTGGAACAAGCTCAATGAAGCTCGGTCGACGAGTTAAAAAACTCACCTCCTTCGGGTCGGGAATGTTATACAAAGCATCAACCACCGAAACCGCAGACTTCTCTGGCAGCGAGAACGTAAACGTTGTTAATTTGTCGGCTGGGTGATCGCCTCCGAGCGGGTCGCCAGCGGGTATCAGAAAGGCAGCGGTGACTGGAAAGGTGAACTCTAGGGTGGTGTGTTCAGCAGGGTGACTGGGGTTTGCTAGGTATTCTCCCAAGCTGGCCTCGAGATCTTCTAGCCTTGAGCATTGAAATCGGACCGTCTGGCCCAGAGGATCTTTTGGATGACGGCCTCTCTTCTTCCTGTGCAGGTGTTAAGGCCTAGTTTAGAGAAGTGCGTCTAAAGGTGATGCGTCTAAGGAAACCGAAAACATACCTGGGTCGCGTCCGGACTGTGGAAGTACCAGGGATGCCAGTATCGGTCTCTTGTGCGGTGTTGTTTCCAACATCATCGACGGCATAGTTGGTTTCTTCCCCTGTTGCAGAAACATACGATGGGTCAATCTCGCCATGGCCATCGAGCGTCGAAGGTGACTCCTCCATGGATCCGACGCGCAACAAATGACGGATGAGATCAATAGACGTCTTTCGCAAACGCCCAAGTTGCATTAGAGTGAACAGGATGTGAGATCGAAGATCTTCCCCTGCCAAGGATCAAAGACAGACAGTTGCGGGCTCCACTTCATCAAGGTGATTGGTTGCGCTTCACCGCAGAACAACGGCCATAGATTTCTGGAGCGCTTCCCCTCTTTAACGGTTCGAGTTCATGTCCGGCATAACATCTTTGATTCCCTCGAGGTTACGTGCCTGCCCGAGATCTGTACCTCGAGCCGCCGTCCGATACTCGATTGGTGCCCTCAACATGGCGCCTATATCTGCAGATGACCGCTTTCGAGCTATTGTGTTCTCTGGTCCCAGCGGCACCGGGAAGAGCACATTGATAAAGCGCTTGTTTGCAGCTCATCCTGATCTCTTTGGCTTCTCGTAAGTCTTCACCAGGAAGCCCTGTCACTCGCTCAGGATGTTTGATCGTTCGTCTGCATGGACTGACTGTAAGCTAGTGTCTCCCACGCCACAAGAAAACCCAGACCTGGCGAAGTAGACGGAACCCACTACCACTTCGTCAGCGTCGAAAAGTTCGAGGCCATGATCGCGGACAATGCTTTCCTCGAACATGCAAAATTCGGCGGGAACTACTATGGGTCGTCCAAGCAAGCCGTGCAGGACGTCGCCGAGGGTCGTGGGAAAGACATCAATGGAGGGACAGCTGAGGGCAAGAGGATTTGCATATTCGACATTGAGATGGAAGGGGTGAAGCAGTTGAAGAGGAGCAGCCTAAACCCGAGAATATGCTTCATTCAGCCGCCCAGTCTTGAAATCCTGGAGCAGCGGTTACGGGGGCGTGGCGACACGGATGAGGCTTCAGTCCAAAAGAGGTTGGCCCAAGCAAAGAACGAAATCGAATACTGCAAAAGCGAAGGCAAGAATGACAAGGTCATCATCAACGACGACTTGGACCGCACCTTTAGGGAGCTGGACGAATGGGTCATGAAAGATATCTCCAAGACGACTCCAACATGAGACGACAACTCTGCACAGCTCTCATTTCAACTACAGTGATGATGAATGGTCATGAGGAATTAGTTTATACCCCGGTTACAAAAAGGACGAAAGACCCGCTCTCTGATAAACGCTTAGCAATAGAACGAAAAGAAAAGACGAGAACATGGCAATCGCTCAAGCTCACCCATTGCTTTTGTCAAATCATCGCAATCCCCTCATCCACTTCCACGATGCTTGAACATGTTCGTCTCCTCTAATATCCGTTCATGGTCACTCTTTGTGAGCCTCTGCTCAATTCCCGGTCGGCGGCAGGGCTGATGGGCCGGCTACCAGCCATACCAGAGGCGCTGCTCTCTTTGAGTGCCAGCAACTGCTTCGCTCGGAAGGTCTCGTAGTGGATTTGGCTGGTGGTCTCAATGAGATCCTGCAAATGAGTGCGAGTGAGGAAGTTCCGGAGGTAGACAAACTCGCAGTGGTTCTCGTCTTCCACATTGATGATGCCCCATTTGTTCTGCCGGCCACGGACTTGCTTGCCGTTAACAACGATGGATTTCTCGCTGCCGACAACTGCAAAAGGGATGATGTCCTTGATGGTCGCATTGGTGGCACGCTCTTCATCATCCAGTTCCTCATTATCATACGGATACATCTTCAGGTTGTGGAAAGCAAACTCCTCCTTGATTCGCTCCTTGAACGCTCGTCGTTCCTCAAGCGTGAGAGAGTCGGCCTTGGCAATGACTGGGACGACGTTGACCACGTCGGAGAGCTTCTTCAGGACCACAATGTCAATGGGCTTCAGAGCATGGCCGGACGGTTGGATGAAGAAGAGGCAGCAGTGGATACGGGTATCTGGGATGTAGCGTTCTCTCTGGGCTGTGAGCTCCTTGCGAAGGTCTGCTCTGTTGTTAGTGATGAAAAGTTGTATTCGGCACACCGCATAGTGGCAGGAAGTAGGTAAACTGGCGATGATCTTGAGGAGCACTCACAGGCAGAATGTTGGTCTTTGATGTATTTCACAATGGGATCCCAGCTAGAAGAATGTCAGCTAAGTCCGCCACAGCGTGCCTTCATGATCTCACTCACCATCGGTCATTGTTCACAAGATCGCCATAGCCGGGAGTGTCGACAATGCTGAGTCGTAGTCTCACACCATTCTCTTCGATGACTAGGCACTATCAGCTGCGTGTCCAAATACTCTTTAGATAGGAAGACTGACTGTGCGAAACAGTCTGGATATCGGTGGTGGATCGAATTGGCTCGTCAGGACGGAGACGGCCTTTGGAGTCGATAAGGTGAGATGCGAAGATGGTGTTGATGAGAGTCGATTTGCCCAGACCAGTTTGACCTTGGAAGGTGAGCAGGTGAGCGAGGATTGCAGCAGGTCTTCACATACCAACACAGATGACATTGAATTGGAAACCTCTTTTCAGCAACTTCTTTTCGATCTGTGAAGTGATGGAGTCAAAACCGACATGCGACCTGGGGAAGACCGCGTTAGGTTGTTGCATTGCCATGGCCGCCATCTTGTCTGGCCGCCAGTAGAGACTCGGGAGATACTGATGCGATAAACGAGAGGGATCTCGATGCGCAGGTCAAGGTGAAGTCGAGTTGAGGACAATTGTGCAGGAGGGAGGAGGGAGTTGCGACTGCGGACAAATTTCCCCAGACAATCTTGCCAGCGTTCGACCGAAACGGCAGGCCCCTTTTTCGTCTTCCCAATGCGCAGAACGCGCCAAGTGACAGGGGTACACAGTAAATGGCCCCGTTCCTGGTATCTAACGCTATTTGGCTAGATGTCCCTCTACGGTAGGACAAGAAGACCAAAGCGAGCTTGTCTAAATATTCTTGGGGTTTACTGCGCGCGCTGCGCTCTTCGTACCTGACTGCCACTGCGCAGTCGACATTGTATGGCCATGATGGCGCTAACTGCTCCGGTCAGCAGTGGTCGGTTATCAGATTTGGTCCTCAGAAGGAGTGTAGCCACAATCTCCACGACCCTCCAAGCATGGTCTTCACGGAGTCTACTATCGGTGTCTATCCCACTCCCCGCCATCGCGGTCGTCATCCCCGGTCTTGTATCAGACATCTGGGAGGGTATCTTGAAGGCAGTGCCAAAGAAGAAAACCTCACACAGCAAGAAAAGACACAGACAGTTAGCTGGGAAGGCACTTAAAGATGTGAAGGCCGTCAATCAGTGTCCGGGTTGCGGCAGACCGAAGAGAGCTCATACACTGTGTCCATACTGTGTCGCAGGTTCGTTGAGTACACCTCTGCCATCTTAAAAAGTATACTGAGCCAAGTAACAGAAATCTACGAAAGTTGGAGGGCACGTGACGCAGAGGCAAAAGACATGGCTAGACTGGACGAGGCTATAAGCGATAAAGGGATTGACGAACAACATCTGCGGGAAGAGAAGGCGAAATGACCGAAACGTCAACACTCATGTCAGCTGCTCAGGCCATCGAGCTTTGGGCTCATCCGAATCCAGCCGATGGACGACTTACTCTCATCCAACACCTCAATCCGGAACAGCATACCACCCCGCACAATGCAGAGGTGCGCTGCTCGCCACGAGTCTTCGCGAAGCTATGGCCGAAAAGCATAAGCCAAGTTGGTACCACAGCTAGCCGGGACGCAATTGGACCCGCTCTTGCAGCACGGTCTCAGGAAGATTGGAGGGTTCGGATGATAGGGTGGAGCTGGGCCGAAAGGAGCTAGGAAGGAGATACTGGCATTGAGGGAGTTCAGCAGGGAGGGCAGCTGATGTCAATACATCTAGATACCTGAGCGAGCACGCACGGAGGGTTGCTCAACTCTCGCATCGAATGCTCCAAGTTTGTGAATTACGTCATTTGAAAATGGAGTATCAGAGACACATCCTTGAAGTAGACCTCAAGTTGATATCATCTCCTGTTCTTCGATTCATATAGTTTGCTTGCTGATATTTTGACTCACCCGAGCCTGCTCAGTTGCAATTAGCATTGGGATGTATTGCCGAAGTCAAGATGGTCAGTGCCCACATCCATCGGTATGAGATCTACTCGAATTGACATCTGGTAATCCGTAGTCCAAACAATATCTCGCTCAGCACTCGATTGATGACGGTGAGTAACCGGATAACCACCAACTGTCAGTTTAAATTGACAATAGCTGCCAGCACATGCCACGGATATCTTCGCGCTCGCCGTAACCACGACTCAGATCCTCTCCGGATCCGGCGAATCGGCCATCAAGGTCCACTCCATCACCGAGGACGATTTCCCCATTGCCCAAGTGCTAAATGATGCGCATAAACTCGGCTGCCATCATATTGTAACCGACCGTGAGACGGGAAGAAATGCAGTGAGTGTGGGCTTCGACGGCGACGTCAAAGTATGGAAGTACGATGACAGTTCGTGGAAAGACGCTGGAGAAATTAACGTCGGGCCGAGAAAGAAGGCCGGGGAGACATGGGCTGTATGCTTGTCCTTCGATGGTAAGTTCCTTGCTAGCACGACGCACGACGGCCGGGTGAATATCTGGGATCTGGGCGATACTGGAAGTCGAGAGAAGATCAGAGAGTTTGAGACCAAAGGCTCCTTTGGCATGTCCATTGATATGGTGATTGACCCTTGTTGCGACTCCGCTGTCTTGGACTAACCTCAATTCTGCGAAGTCTCCCGATGGGCGATTCATAGCCAGTGGTCACGAATCAGGCAACATCTATCTATTCTCCACCGCCACATCCCGGCTTCTCCATTCGCTTCCCGGTTTGATCGAAGCTGTCCGGGCCGTCAAGTTCTCCCCAGGCTCGAAGCTTCTCGCAGCAGCCGGGGATGCAAGAATTATCTCACTCTATGACCCAAACTCAGGCGAACAAGTTGCGAATCTTACCGGACATGCGGCCTGGATCACGAGTCTCGACTGGAGCCACACTGGTCAGTATATCCTCAGTGGCAGTCTGGATGGTAAGGTGAAAGTATGGGACATCGAGCGAAGAGTCTGCGTGGCCACATACGGTGAGAGCGATAAAGGTCTGTGGGCCGTGAGGTGGCTTCCGAAGGGAGATACCAGCGTTGAGAGAGCTAAGGCGGAAAAATTCGTGACTGTCGGGAGCAACAAAGCGATTGCGATCTATCGTGAGGCTACAGGAGGGTGAAGAGCATCGATTGTTCGAACTGGGTTTGCGAAACAGTCGGTGATCGTGGCGCTGGAGCGCATGACAGTCGAGTTCACGTCTGGCTCATCATGCCATGCCATGCTATTCGGCGGAGCTAAGCGAGACACTGGTGGACAGTACAACATGAGGAATTCTGCGGGCAAGACCAATACGCAGGCCATATGCTCGTGCAGCTCGCCTGGATGAATTCGAACGACTTGATGTTCGGTCTTGGAGGTCCACGAAGCTGGCGTAGCAATCGGGAGGCGCTCAAGTTTGCGGACAGCAAGGCCAGATATGACAGCAGGGCTAGGCGGCGCGAATGTGGGTGCGGACGAGGTCAAAAGCAAGTTCACCAGTTAGCGCTTCTATTCACCGACCACCTACATAATAGATCCTCAGTCCAGTACCATCCACATTTTGCAGGAGCAGCAGGCTCAGTCATGCGAACACGAGGCTATGACGGAGCCCTGCCAAGTCGTCTATTGTTAGAGCCTCCTGCTTGCGACCGTCATCTAGCACCGATCCTCATTCATCGCAGAGATTATGCCCTGAGAAGTGCCAGTAGGCTGTCCGTGCTTCTTCCAAGAACGCACCTCATAATGTCCCTGCTCCGCCTACTACACGCCGAGCAGATGCTCTCCGCTGGTAAAGCACAGGTCCAACATACTAAAGCTTTCATGAAGTTCATACATAGCAACCATGGCCTTTCACACATTGGGAAGGAGAGACAGGTTGTCAGTTGTGAGAACGGCCGCAGGACATCGTTCACGCTCATTCAACTCAAAACTAACTAGACCGCAGCCGGCCACTGCGACAACCCCACACCCAATCACCAATCAAAGCGCCAAAAACAAAATACCCTTGCTAGTGCCGAATGCAAAAGCCTCGTCGAGAAAAATCATCCTCTTTCTGCCTTCTCTTCTTCCAATTTTATTGTCCAGGCCCTCAACATACCCTTGTTTAATGCCTTCTCTCGAAGATCCTTCGGAGCTGTGGTTTTAACACATTCCCGAGCGGCCGAGATCACATAACAATGCCTATCTAATCCAACCTGCTTGATTGCGGCCAGTCCTGCTGGCATTATCGTGGTGGTGTTGGTTCGCTTTTGGCTGACAATGAATACTCGAAAATGCGAACTTATATGAGCTCAATCTACTTCTATCTGTTCCACATCAAATCTACAATGGTTCATACTTCGCTCACGAGGTTCGCTTTACCAGCGACTTCCACTTCAATAGTGACCTTCACTTCATTGGCCAGTCTGACTTCACAGTTACCCAGAGCTCGCCGGCATCTTTCAACTACAAATATTTCCTTTGTCTTCTGGATCTGCCCCTCTTCTTCTTTCTTGTCAAGCAACAGGACCTCCCAACGCGCCAACACAGGTTCTTCACTCAGGCGCACCCTGAGCTGGTAGGCGAGTCGACAATATTTTCTATGTCTGCTCTCCTTGCCTCCCTTCTTTTCATCTCCCCTATCCTGCCCCAGCCCGTCCCTTTCTGCCATCGCCCCTCAAGAATTCGCTCTTGAGGAAGTTCGCGGAGCTATTCGGAATTTCCACCAACCTCTCTGCGCTCACCAGAAAATGAGGTCAAGGTACAGTCGGTGAATAGACCCGGCACTTTCGAAGCTTCGTCCTGCCTTGCCTTCTGGTACTTGATGGTGGATGGAGTCAAAGTATGCCGAGATTGATACTTAGTTCATTCATATGGACTTCTCCTATCGTGTTACACTCTGATTCGTGCTTGGCTGGGATAACATGCATTTCTGGCCAGGCAAAATGGATATGAGTGCGTCAAATGGGGAGATACAGACTGCAACATCATAGATGAATTCTCGTTGTCATTGACTCCCCAAGTCAGTGAGAGCCAAAGATCAAAGGAGACCATGAAATGTTGATTGGGATCATGACCGGATCTGCAAGGATGATCCTCAAACCATCCACAGAATAATTGCAACGTGCCATTTCCTGTGCACCAAGTGACCAAGAAGTACTAGACCATTCTTCCCATAACACGTCGTTACCCCTAGTATTACAGGACCCTTGCGCCTTCATACGCTCTCCCAAGCAGAGTCCTTTCGACGATCATATTAAGCACATCCCGACAAGGGTCCGCAGATGCAGGTTTCGAAGAGATGAGGCTGCGACCAGATGGTCCATCTCATGACCCGCGACCATGTTTCTGGTTGCACCCGTTCTGCTGCCGCATTCCAGTATGAGTGTGTCGCCTTTCGTTCAAAGGGAACCAGTCCACGTGCCTCGGACGAAGCAAGTCATTGTCACGATCCTCTTCCTTCCCGTTGCCGTGTTCCCTGGTGGTGAGTCGGCGTAGGAGATGCCAATATAAGATCAACATCTTCCTAGAGATTCTTCCTCTTGTCATCCTCCTTCGTGCGACTCCCAAATCCATATGCAAGTCCTCCGCCCACCAGGTTGACAAGACACAAACCCATGGTGGCGCCACGGATTACACCTCTGGCGCCAAACTTGTTCACGAAGCCCATACGTCTCCTACCTGCCAGAACCAGATACGCACCACTTAATGCGGCGGTCGTGCCGGCGCTGTCAATCTTGAAGCCTTGCAAGTTGAGGTATGTCGAGAACAGGAGCAATGGTGGAAAAAGCATGGGCATAGGTTGGAACGGCCGGGCATGCTGAGCGAAGATGAGAGTAGCTAGAAGAGCAGGTGGTACGGGGTTCTCTGTTAGGAGTGTAAGCAGGTATTCTGAGAAGTAGTCAATCTTATTGCATAGAGCCAGAAGCATGGTATTGACGAACCTCCCCATTTCTTTGCGGTGACCACGAGAGATTCTTTCGCTTGCTCTTTCTGAGGGTCAGCCATCTTGAGGTGACCAGACAAAGCAGTCTACCAGATGAGCTGCTAAGACTGTGGACGGTGGGAGCTATTGTAGCGTTGAGGGCCAGCGTCAACGTCATTGCTCTGGCATCTCTTCGGCAGCGACTGCGGTGACTTTCCACCCTGCAATTGCAACCCACCAAGTTGGCGTTTCGAACACCTTTCCACATAAAAGTCGCAAATCACCACAAACGAACAGACTCCGGGTACGGTGCCTTCAGACCGAATACGACTACGACCCGATATAGCCGCGTCCTCTGATCGCCTCCATAAACGTGCTCTGAGTGCGGCATGTCCGCAACAGCCTCTGGCTCCGATGCCAGAGCAAACGGCTCCGCTGACCCACGGGCTCATAACCAGGGAAACCAGGATCGCAAGTACACACCACAGCAGAAGGCAGAAGTCCTTCGAATACGGAAATGCAGCCCTACAGCCTTCTACGAGATCCTTGCGATCGAGAAGACGGCAAGCGACGGGGAGATCAAAAAGGCATATCGCAAGATCAGTCTTTTAACACATCCCGATAAAAATGGTTATGACGGAGCCGACGAGGCTTTTAAGAGTCAGTATAATGGCTGCACATGTGCGAACACGGAATTGACGAGTGGCAGTGGTCTCTCGCGCTTTCCAAATATTATCAGACGCCGATAAGAAAGCCAGGTATGATCAGTTTGGCGGCGATCCCGACAACCGGTTCTCCAGCAGTGGTGCTGCGTCTGCTGGAGCCAGTCCCTTCAGTGGGTTCGCAAGGTCGTCCGGTAGGGGCCCTATGTATGAAGACGAGATCTCGCCCGAGGAGTTGTTCAATCGGTTCTTTGGTGGAGGGATGGGGCCTGGATTTCAATTTGGTAGGTCTTGACAGACTTCCTGCACACGCGTCAAACATGCTGACTGGGACAGGCGGCGCGGGCTTCGGAGGGCCCCAATTTGTTTTCAATATGGGCGGCGGCCCTGGTTTTACAGTACATCGTATGGGAGGCAACAGACCGAGAGCCAGACCGCGAGATGGATCGGAAACCGGCCCATCGGGAGTGTCTGCACTCACACAACTTCTCCCGCTGCTCCTGTTATTCGTCCTCCCTCTGTTGTCATCCTTATTCACTGGTTCGACCGACTCAGGCCCGCACGTTCGATATGACTCGCCGGTACCTCCGCATACGATGCATCGGGTCACTCCCCGGTATAAAATCGACTACTTCCTGAACCCCGCTGAGGTGGAGGGTTACACTTCAAGGCAGTTTAGTTCGCTGGATCAGCGGGCAGAAGTAGACTATGTCTCGACGTTGAAGTACCAATGCGAAACTGAAGTACAGCGGCAACGGCACGAAATCAACGAGGCTACGGGTTTCTTTTTCACAGACGAGAACAGGCTGCAGAGAGCGAGGAATATGGCTATGCCTGGATGCCGGCGGCTGGACGAGTTGAAAGTCAAACGACAGTATTGATTCAACCGCGACAAGGCTGCGTGCAGATCTTCTGTTTTCATTGTCGGACGTTTACTTGCATCATTGTTCGGAGTTGGTGGCGCAGCCTCGCCTCTCAGGCTGAGGGCAGCACTGTGTAGCACTCCATGAAGCAGCGAATAGTTTCTTGACTTTGTACAACTCTTCTCTGCTTGAGAGGTCTGATGGTCTGTCGTAAGGCTGGACTCGGCTGTAAAGTGACAGATGCTCAGTTGATCTGTGACTGCCTGGAATTGCTTTAATTAATGCTGGCGGGGCTGGTCTGGAGATTCCACGCGCGTCTGGCTATTTCCCTCCGCAGCGTCGACGTCAACTCGTACCCCAAATCGCAGCCTTCACCTCCGGCTGAGTGTTGGTTCATTACACCACACACATTTGTCATCTACGACAGGCACAACGATGGAGGACCCTTCTATGGATGCGGACAAGGTGTGTGAGGTCTTCGTGCGTCGAGTCTCTCTAATATCGCCCAGATCCGCAATAAGAGACTCGCCAAACTCCAGCAGTCTCAACCGCAGCAGTCGCAAGATGCCGCATCCGCAGCCTCAGTACCAGCCGAGGAGGGTTCGACGTCGACACCATCGTCACGGCCAGAGACGCCCAAGGCCGACACCCATCAAGAGCCTTCACAGAACGAGGTGCCCGCACCGTCCATCAATATAGCGAAACCGCCATCACCTCCGGTTCGGATACGGATCGCTCCAGCCACCGTCACACCCCAGAAGCGAGAAATGGATGGCTTAGAGAGACCAAGTTCAAGACAAGGTTCTCGACAGAATGAAACCATCGAGCAGTGGGAAGACCGCACTCTCAGGAGCATTTTCCGCATTACCCTGGATCCCAACCAGACGAAGGACACATCAGGACATCCACTGCATGTCATCCCGCAACTCAGAGAAGAGCTGGAGTCAGACGGGAAGCCGCTATTGCTGAACACCGATCTGCTCGATCAGGCGATCATGGAGGCCGGCGCGAATCTCGGAAAGCTGACACCGCATGACTGGCTGTTCGGCTGCTGGAAGCGAATCACCAGACTGAGCAAGTCTGTCAAAGACCGGTCACCCGAGAACAAGAGGTGGACCATCATTACCGAGGCTAAGAGGCTCTGTATGAGCTGGTGCATATTATCTATCACGACGCCTGATGTGTTTGAAGCGCAGTACGACGGAGTTGCTGCCCTCGCCGAGCACCTGTTAGCCGATCCCGAGGACGACGGAGGTGTATGCCCCGACTTCCTGACAGAAGTCCTTGGGCGATTCGACGAAGACGAGACCATCAAAGATGCTTTTGTGGGTGCAGTGGAAAACCTCAGTAAGCGACTTGCTGGCATGTCGATGGACTCGGACTTCAGGCGATATACTACGATGTTGCGATATCTGATCAGGTATAAACCGGTAGCAGTGGCCATCACTCGGTCCCCTATGTTCGTCGACAAGTCAGTAGCGGCAGCTGAGCTAGAGGTTAAGACAATCCTTGGGCCTTATTTCCAACTGTCGCCGCTGCAAGCAGCAACGACTCAGTCATATTTCTCAAGCCCGAAGACCATGGATCCGGGCAGGATCAGAAACTCTCAACAGTCGCTGCAGTTGGCGCTGAGAACGCATCAATCGGAACTTTTCGACATCGTCAACACACTGGTACGCGCATCACCAGAGGCACGAGATCGGGTCTTGGATTGGTTTGCTCTAGTGGTCAACTCAAACCACAAACGTAGGGCGATCCAGGTCGACAAGAAGACCGTGTCGAGTGATGGGTTCATGATCAACGTCACCACAGTTTTGGATCAGCTATGTGAGCCCTTCATGGATGCTCAATTCTCGAAGATGGATCGTGTTGACGTCGATTATCTGCGAAGACATCCTCGGGTGGACATTAAAGATGAAACAAAAATCAACTCGGATCAGGAGCATTCTGACGAGTACTACAAGAACCAGCTCGAAGGAACCAACAACTTCATTTCCGAGTGCTTCTTTCTGACAGTCGCTGCTCATCATTACGGGACGGAGGCTGCTCGAAACATGCTTAAGGATATGGACCGGAGTCTGAAGCACATGGCAAAGCAGATCGAAGAATTCGAGACGCAACGACACAGATACATCAACAATCCTGCGCAACTCACCATGTTCGAGAACGCACTTAAGAAGTACAAGACCGAGCATGACAAGGGTTTGTCGTACAAACACGCAGTCACGGGCGTACTGCTGGACGAGCTTACTCAGACTCGATCGATGCAGTTCATGCGCTTCGTGACTGTTTGGCTACTCCGTCAGGTATCGTCTCATCGACAATTTCCAAAGCAACCCTTGACGCTTCCTCTGTCCCCTGATGAACCTGAAGCCTTCAAGAATCTCCCTGAATACTTCTTGGATGTTATTAGCGGCAATTTTGGCTTCATCATGTACAACCTGCCTCAACTCATATCGTCAACACAGTCAGACGAGCTGATTATGCTTTGCATTACTTTCTTGCGCAATTCCGAATACATCAAGAACCCTTATCTTAAAGCGTCGCTGGTTACCATTCTCTTCCGGGGAACTTGGACGTGGCGTCAAGGTGGAAGGGGTATACTGGCGGATCAGTATAACAGCATGCCCTTCGCCACAGAACATTTACTGCATTCTTTGATGCGATTCTTTATCGAGGCGGAGTTCATGGGCGGACATGGCCAATTTTTCGACAAGTTCAACGTGCGGTTCGAAATATTCCAAATCATCAAGTGCATCTGGCCAAACACGGTATACCGGGATCATCTGCTAAGGGAGGCCAAAGTCAACATGGAGTTCTTTGTGCGATTCGTCAATCTCCTGCTGAATGATGTCACGTTCGTGCTAGATGAGTCGTTTACAGCTTTCCACACCATCTACGATACTTCCAAAGAGCTCTCCATGGCGGGCACATCGCTGGACCAGGAGGCACGCCAAGCGAAAGAGGAAGTCTTGGAACAGGCGAAGGGCCGAGCGAAGTCTTACATGCAGCTGACCAACGAAACGGTCGCCATGTTGAAGCTCTTCACGGAAGCCCTGGCCGACGCATTTACCATGCCCGAAATCGTGCAGCGGTTGGCGGACATGTTGGATTACAACCTCGATGCAATGGTCGGCCCCAAGTCCAACAACCTCAAAGTCGAAAACCTGCAGGAATACAACTTTAACCCGAGAGCGTTGCTGAGTGAAATTATCGACGTCTATCTCAACCTCGGTGAGAAGGAAAACTTTGTCCTCGCGGTGGCTAGAGACGGCCGATCCTACAAGCCCGACAACTTCGTCAGTGCAGGCAACATTATGCGCAAATTCATGCTCAAGGGGCCCGAAGAGCTCGACAGGTGGCACCGCCTGATTGAAAAGTTCGCGCAAGCGAAGAAAGAGGACGAGGCCGCAGATGCCGACTTGGGCGAGATACCCGACGAGTTCTTGGATCCGCTCATGTACACTCTCATGGAAGATCCCGTCCGGCTACCTGTGTCGAAGATTGTGATTGACAGGAGCACGATTCGGAGTCACTTGCTGAGTGATCCACATGATCCATTCAATCGGGTGCCCCTGAAGATAGAGGATGTCATTCCTGGTAAGTTGACCCTACCTCTGTGCCACCCGACGGCTTTGGTCTTGGTTACTGACTTCTCCTTCTAGCAACGGACGTCAAAGAGCAGATCCAAAAATTCAAGGACGAGAGAATGGGAAGCGCACGCAGGGAGTTTGTAGAGACGGTCAAGACAGAGCCTGCTGGCAATGCGGATGGTGAGCCTATGGATCTGAGCTGAGCTGAGAATCATCGAAATATCGACGACTTAAGACTCCCCCTCGGATGGGGCCTGCCATTGAGGCATACATCCAGCCAGCGGCCGATTCGTCCGATCTATTCAAGATACAAAGGTCATGTACTCCATGGAGGGTTCGCGAACGTGGTCGAATCACAAAAAAGGTCGATCTGCAATCTCGTGAGTTTACGTTTGGACGCAAACCCTCTGAGGCAGCGGGCTCCGTTTGAAAGGGGCACTCTTGAAAATAGAGTCACGCCGACCAGGCGTCCATCAGGGTAGGAAACAATAGATTCATGCGGCGAGCGGTCACCCCATGTCTCGCTCGGCGCGTCTGGGTATCTCGGCGTCTGCTAGCTCCTGGCTACATAACAAATAGTCCTTGTACCGTGATCCATCGCATGCGTGCAACGGTCGATGTTTTGCTCAGTTCACCACATACCTAGATTGAATGACAAAAGGCACAGCAATATCGGAGTGGACTTGCCCACCCAATGTACCCATTAATCAAGAATACTCACACTTACTCCGTATTGCTCACGCTTATTATTACTATTTGCGATCAGTTGTGCGTGCCGCACCCCCTGCTTGACAATTGGAACAAACAAGAAAGGGAAACCCTTCCCACGCTTGCGTTACTTTGTATGGGTAGAGTATTGCGTATCCTCATCTCTACTTGTATTATATTCCTCGAGCGCCGGTCTGGGCTGCGCGGGAAAGGTAGATTCGACCGGATTGCTGATTGACGATTCTGTTGATACAGGGACCGGGCCGTCAACGCTCTTTGCTGGTTCTTGGTTCATATACATCATAATGCCGAAGAAGATGCTTGATGCTTGGTGCTTGTATGAGAGTCACGTTGTATAAGCATGGCTGCATTCCATGATGGCATTAGGCTGCGGCTGACTTGGCGGTCTGGGTGTTTTGCATGAGAGCCACGATGTATGAGGATGGCAGGGTTTCATGATGATGGTGAACCCCGTAGTTGATTGGTGATATGGATGTCGACGACGACTCCGCCTTCGGATGCAGAGTGGGATGGTAACGGGCACGATGTTGCCAGAGTTGATGAATGTTGTGCCTGTACCAGCTGCAGGTCATGTTTCTTAAGTCAAGTGCGACCAGATCGTACTGCTCCGCCTCTGGTCAGGGAGAACGTTGATACGTGTCGATGGTGTGGTCAGGGGGAACATTGATACGTGTCGAGGCTGTGCTCAAGGCTTGTGGGGGCTAAGAGACGGGGTTAGTCCGAGCCTGTCGCACCGGGGTGGCTCGCGTGAGTGACTTACCTTCCACCAGTCGTCGTGTTGTAGACCGTTTGCTCTCTCATCTGCTCGCGTGATTCCATGCTAGACTGAGCCCTTTCGTTGACCAAGGTGGTCTTGTCAACTTCATCTCGCTTCCGGGCAGTGCGCGATTTGGGCCCATACGTATCGAGATGTGCGTAGTACATCCAGAGAATGATGCAGCTGGCGACCGTTGCGACCATGCCAATCCACAAGAACACGGTACTTGCGATGGCTCTATGGTTGTGTCGGTACACCATAGGAGGAATGATATGCTCACGGGCAATCTCCGCTGCGTCTTGGGAGTTGGCAGAGATCCAGGCTTTGCCGGTAGCCACGATCACGGTGAACGCCAGAGCATCGGCAATGGCGCACAGCGTGACGAAGAGGGCGCTGAGTCTCCATGCCCATCGAATGTTCTTGGGCTCGTAGCGCTCGGGGAAGAAGAGATCGAAGAAGAATCCCGCGCCGAAGATGGTCGCGACGACAATGCCGCAGAAGATATTGAACGATGCGATGCCGACGAAGTCGTCGTTGTGGACGCTTGCTGATGAGTGTAGTTTTTGTATTGTCGATTGTTGTTTGACATAATCTTTGTTTGAGAGTCGGTATGGAGGCTCAAAATGACCTCCTGGCTGAGGATGCTTACCTGACAGGGCAGCGGTGCCTATTGATTCCGAAACGACCATGCAGATCATGGCAAGTTGATAGACGACGAACTTCGTCCGTCGGAGGTGGTAGTCTTTGTTCTTCCACATCCACTCGCTGCGAAACATGCTCCATTTCATGTCTCGTAGGTCGAGACCCCATATGACCGGCGCCATGGCAACTGGGTGCCGGAAAGAGACAGATCTTTGTAAAGGCGCGTGCTCCAATGGCAAAGCCCGCGTTCTCTCAATTCAAGCTTCGACGACGCTTCAACAGTTGAAATAAGACGCCAAGCAGATCCTGATTGCAGGTACGAAAGTCAAGAAAGGATAAGAAATATCAAGAGTCCGGAAAACTGATAATAAGAGGCTTGCGAGTGGCGTGGGAGGCCGGATAGGAATCATCAAAAACACGCCTCATTGCATCGGTTTACCAATCCACTTACGAGGTAAGCAACATGTCACCGGGAAGATCGCCCGGACAGAAAAGGTCTTTCATCGTCGGCCCTGCAAGCTCCGTTGGTTCGTGCGCGAGCGGCCGACGAGTCGTATAGTTCTGCCTTGCCTGGTCAGGCAAAGGCTCCAATGAGGCGGCGAGCAGTCTAAGACCGAATTGTGCGAATGGCCACGTCGGGGAAGGATGGCTTTGCTAAATCGCCCATCCCGGGTGGTCCGTTCAACGGTGACAGGATGGCTGTGCATCACTGCTACGAACAGGAGTAAAGCATGGGTTTAGGTCAGCCTGAAGCGTGCCCAAGAGCCTGTCGTATGATGATATGTGGGAGTTTTAGGACTTCCTTGGAAAGGTCAGGACAGAATTGTGCCAAAGCGGGAGATGGACCGCAAATCTCTGCGGCTGAGGCGTTTAATTTAATGGGCGCCAAGGATCGGAATGGCTTTCCGGCGGTTTATGACGCACAAGGCGCATCTGTAGTGCCAGGAGGGCGCCGATGGTTCGGCTTTAAGCACAACTTTTTCTTCGTTAAGGTATGCTTTCCAATTTCTTCCAGGTAGCGAAAACCAGCCATTACGGTGACCGACCTCGTCAACCCCCCAATGCTTCCATATCCGCAGACTCCCTCGCGCGTCATTGGTAGCGACCTCGGCCGCCCAGCCTCGCTCTTCACCCAGTTCGAGATGACCGACACGTTGGGAATGCGTCAGGTTTTGCTCAGAACAAGTTGATGCTTTCGTGCGTCATACTGTGTACTTTGTCCCCTCACATTTAATCATCGCAATTCCACCCTTCTGCGTTAAAATGTGGTAAGCTCATGGCCTGCATCATGCAGAGTGGATGCTCCCGTAGCAAGTCTTTTCCGAACAAAACCCAAGAGCAACTTGTCACCAATGCTTAGATGAGCTTATGCGGATTTATGGCGACGGAGTTTTCACGAATCTAACCCCGTGGTCCCACTATCTTCTCTGCCGTTCAGCTAAACCGAGAGATTTCGCCATGGCCATCATTGATCATGATCTCGGTGCCGGCTTACTCAACCTCACCACCACTTACTCCATACTGCGGTAGGCTTTGGCCGAATCTCTGTCGTGCTAGAGAATGCAGTTTTTCACCCTACAGTCTCGTGTCCTGGGGAGGATCCGTTGGCCTTCGTCTTCTTCCAATACGAGGTACTTTAACGAAACTTACTTTTCCGCACCTTATAGCCTACAACCTACCACAACGTTGCAATGTATCGGAAAACACTCGCGGCATCCAAATAGTGCAGGCTTTCAATTCTGCATCGATGGTTAGCAAGAAGAGTCCAAGAGCTTTGTGAACGTGATAAGGACGATAGCGGAGTGTCTCGACCATAGCCGCAACGGTCCTTAGGCCCAAAGACATCGTTGTGACTTCGTTCGCAGGACATAATAAATCCCGTGTGGGCTAATTGGGGAGACCCATAACTACTGTATATAGTCAGAGAGGGACCTCTGACCTGCTTAACCTCTCGTAATCTCGAGGACCACACACGTGCAGGTGCCTGGTTGTCAGTATTACACCAGCTCGGTGGCAGAGCCGCCGCAACTATTCCTTGGTGACGACGACTCAATGAACCTTTGCCGAATGCTGCAGCTCATTGCAAGGTCTCTTCCACGGTACAGGCAAAGCGACTTCGCCCATCGCCGGGTTGTCATCATGTCGGCTACTATGCAACTGCCACCGCACAGCGGCAGGACTTTTACTCGTTTCACTCGCAAAGACAGTCTGTGTAGGGGGAAAATGCATGTTCTATGTAGATGACCGCGACTCACAAAGATTCCAGGTGTCTCCTCAGCACGCCGCCGGCTAACCTGCCTTGAAACTGGCACCACTCCGCATTTCTCGCAGAATGCTTGGCGATAACAATTGGAGAAATTTTTACTTGGTTCCACCTGCAGTTGAGATCGGTAGACTTCCTGCTGGTATTTTACGGACATTGCAGCGAGCTGTCCACTCAAGCATCGACAATTATAACCCTGTAACAAGTCGCAAGAATGGGCAGCAAGAAACGCAAGGGTATGTGCAACGGGAGGTTTATCCATGAACAGGTGATCTGACGGTGTGCAGAGTCGGTCGGTGCGACAGACGAGACCTCGAAGCCAGGCAAGAAGTCAAAGTCGGCAGACAAGAAGAACGCTACAAAGATACAAGTCGGGGATGACACAGCAGCATTCAACAAACCATCGGATTCTTTGAACGTGCCGTCCGACGCGGGTCCAGAGTCTACCGCAGTAGACAAGTCAACTGTCGTCAAGTCAAAGAAGTCTCGCAAGCGAGCCGCGGACTTCATGGATGGAGATGAAGCTGCGGACTCAGACGGCGGCGTCAAGCTCCCAGAGAACGCACCTGCCCGGATCTCCGACGAACCTGCCAAGAAGAAGGCTAAGAAGAGCAAGAAAACCAAGAAGAGCGAGGATGGAGTACCACTGACAGCTGACGGCGTCAATGGTGTGATTGAGCATGCCGGAGAAGAAGAGCTTGAGACTGCAACCAAGCACAAGCCAATTTCGACTTCAATGCAGGCAGAAGCGGAACGCACCGTTGATCACGAGCTCGAAGATGGTTTCGGTGGCTTCGCAAGCGAAGACGACAAGGACGAAGAACAGGTTGAAGAAGATGACAATGCTGCTGCGTTGCTTACTGGGTTCGACTCGGACACAGAAGACAAGCAAGAAGATGAAGGTCTCGACCTCTCCAAGATCCCAGCGCTGCCCCAATCCAAGAAGCTCCAGAAGAAGCTTGAGAAGGCCAAGGCCAAAGGAGCCGACGAAGGTCCAGGTACCGTGTATGTGGGCCGCATCCCCCACGGCTTCTACGAGAAGGAGATGAGGGCATACTTCTCCCAGTTCGGTGAGATAAGTCGACTACGACTTTCACGAAACAAGAAGACCGGAGCCTCGAAGCACTTTGCATTCATTGAATTCGCCCACGACTCAGTCGCGAAGATAGCTGGCGAAGCTATGGACAACTACCTCATGTTCGGCCATATCCTAAAGTGCAAATACGCCGAGTCTGGCTCTCTGCACCCTGACGTGTGGAAAGGTGCAAACAAGAAGTTCCGCAAGATCCCACACGACAAACTTGAGCGTGAGCGTCTCGCTGCACCAAAGACCGAAGAGCAATGGCAGAAGAAGGTCGACAAGGAACAGCGAAGACGCGACAAGAAGGCTGAAAAGATGAAGGCGATCGGTCTGGAGATGCCACCTTCGACCTTGACCAACCCATCAGCCGCTCTCAAGCAGAGGTTGGCCGACCAAGAAGTGCCAAAGCAGATCGAGGAGGGGAATAATGCTCGCGTCGGCGCCATCGAGCCGCTTGCAGATGTGCCCAAAGACGACGTGGCCATGAAAGAAGGCAAAAAGTCGAAGAAGGAGAAGAAGAGCAAGAAAGAAGCCAAGGACGTTGTTGTGGCTGTTCCCGACTCAAATCCTTCCATGGAAGCCAGTGTGGTGGACACTGAGGCCAAGCAGGAAAAGAAGACCAAGAAAGGAAAGAAGAGCGAACCCGAAGCCGTTCCTGCCGCAAACGCAACTGCTGAATCCACCGAGGTGAACGGCGAGTCCAAGAAAGACAAGAAGAGCCAGAAAGAAAAGAAGGCCGAGGCTGAAGCCGTTCCTGCCGCAGCCTCGGCCCCTGAACCCACTGTGGTGGACGGCGAGTCCAAGAAACAAAAGAAGAGCAAGAAACAAAAGACGGACGAAGTTGAAGCCGTTCCTGCCGTGACTATTGCCACAGAAGCCAGCGTGGCGGATGGCGAGTCCAAGCAAGAAAAGAAGAGCAAGAAAGGAAAAAAGAATGGAGGCGTTGCTGTACCTCAAACCGGGCCTCAACCGCAAGCCATGGAGGTCGACGAACCCATCTCCACAACTGACGCGACGAACACCGATGCAGCGACAGATCCCAACCACACGGGCGTGACCAAGGTCGAGAAAAAGAAGCCGACGAAAGCAGAGAAAAAGGCACTCAATGCCGACAGGAAGGCTTTGCAGGCGGAGAAGAAAGCATTGCACAAGGCGCAGAAGTCAGCCAACAAGCCCACCGATGTCCCCGAACCCGCTGATATTGGTGACGCAGATGACCAGCCAGAAGCTGAAGATGGTACAGCGGCCATGCCAGACACCAACGCAGAGCTCTCCGCCGATTTCATCTCCCTGGGCCAATTCGACGGCAAAGACGACAAAGCCAGTAATAGTGGGAGCAAGCAATTGAAGCCCTGGAAAGTCAAGAAACCCAAGAAGGAGCGCAAGAATCTGGTGAAAGCGAGGGGACCCAAGTCAAACTTGGTCGCCACCAAGCCCAAGCCCGATCCGAACGCCAAGAGCAAGATCCCCGGCTTGCCCGTGATGGGGAAGGGGAAGTACGACAAGGCCACGCGTCAGGCGTACAAGGAGATGAAGAAGAAGATTGTGGCCGAGCGGGCGGCGAGGGGGTTGCCACCGCATCGGGTTCGGGGGGAGTTTTAGGCCTGGGGCTTGCATCCAAAGAAAATAGCGTCTAGCTAGCCATTGGGAAGAAAATGGTTCTGTTTCAGGTTGTGCCACGAATGCACGATGTTCCGTTCCTTTATATAGCAAGCAAGCAATCGAGGTCCTGACCAAAAGCGAGTATCATTGACATTGTAGATGAAGTCGAAGTTGGCTTGTGAACCGAGTGGTCAACGAGCAGTGCCAGGGCGAACAAATTAGAATAAGGAGCTCTTTGCCAGGGGAGCGAACTGGATACGTACAGTAGCTACTCTATGCTGCTCTACCACAGTGAATTTGGCGATATCGTACTTGTACACGACTGAATAATCAATCGCGGTATCTAGTCTGCCATCTCCATCTCCCTCTTCGTCACGTTCCGTCAGCGCCCAAACCCCAATGGCTCATCTTTTCGCTGACCTCGTCCACACCACCCTCGTGGACTCGCAAGCCGCCTCCCTGACATCGGCCCACCCCGTCGAACACCGTGCCCAGCATCTCGTGACATACCCATCGCACCGTCCTCGTGTGTAGACTGCCAGTCTCGGTCTCGGGGCTGGCCTTGGTCTCGACGGTGGTATGGGCATCGGCATCGGCATTGGCATTGGCATTGGCATGCTCGCTGACCCTCCCCCTCGCTGTCGCCGTATCAACGATACTCCTCCCATCCGCCAAGGCCTGAAACACGACGAGTTGGTCTTCCGCGAACTCGTCCACGCAGCGGCCCCTCCCGACTTCTCTCCTGAAGTCGCGCACCGCCGTGTTGACTGCCTCGTCGACGATCCTTCTGCGATCAGTCTCGTCGGTGATCTTCTTCCCGGGGCCGAGGTAGTCTCTTCCCAAAATATACCCGCCCGCCACGTGCGCCGTGAGGAGGATGTACAAGCGGCGTTCGTCGCCCGAGTGCGTCGAGCATGAGGGGTGGGCCGTTATAGGGATCGAGGGGTCCGAGAATCGAGGTATCGACCGCAGGGAGTCGCGGAGAAGGGTATGTAAGAGGGCGTGAGTCTGGGGTGAGCCGCTGAGTGTGGTGATGGAGATGGATCGGATGGTGAAGGGGTCTCGAAGGGTGATGTCGAAGGGAGGGAGACGGAACAAGGGTCGCTCCGAGTCTACTGCGTTTGTTCGGCTGTGTGCCGGTATATTGCTGCCTTTGGGACTCCCGGCGTCCTTTGTTGTGCCGGCTGCCTCACCACGACTTCTGGCCCCGGGTTCAAAGACTGATATCTCGACTTCTCCGATCTCTGGGGCGCCGGTCGTCCATCCCCTCCTTGTGACGTTCACATGCACCTTTGGCAGCCCGATCCGCTCGCACAGCGGCAGGAATACCTGCTGCATGTACTCGCTCGACGGGGACTTGGGGACGTTGGTCCCACCCTTCAGGCGTAGACGGAAGGTTGGCTCTTCGGGCTTTTTGGTGCCGCCGTCCTCACGCAGTACCGCGAAGACGATATAGGGGAAAATGGCCTGCCAGATGAGCCAGATGCTGCCCGGGTTCCTGAGCTCAATGACTTCCGGCTCTCCGTCCACCGGTCCTAGCACTGGCACTGGCACTGGCACTGGCACAGGCAAGGGCACAGGCACTCTTTTTCGAGGGTTTGGTTTAGGGTTGAAGACAACTTCCAGACTGTTCACTTCGGCGCCCTCGACCGCGGCACCACATTCCCGCGCCAGCCACGTCAGCGCGGCGAGGTGACTTTCTTTCAATCCGCCACCAGTAGCAGATTTCTTTGACCTGACGCTCTGGCTGGTGGCATCCCCATGTCTACCACCTCCGCCTCCCCTCTTCCGCGTTTTCTTGTAAAATGAACCCGGCCCACGGCCGGCGCGAATGTTGGTGATGCGCACGGGAATGTCACAGATGGCGGAAATAGAGAGAGCGACTCGGACTAGTTGGCCGCCTCCTTCGAGAGTCGAGCCGTCGAGCGTGATCATCGTGGCTGGCTGATGAGTGATCTTCTGCTCGAGGATAACGTTTCTCCTGTGCCTTGTTGAAAAAGCGCCTGGTGCCTCACGCCTCTGGAGCCCCTCGCCAGTAATTATTCGGGAGCACCAATGCCGCGGTCTTCCAAAGTCTTGTTCTTCATCAATGATTGACTTCAATGAGATAGGACGAAAAGACCGGGCGGGTATTTCACCAGGTTGGAATGTACTGTATGACTGTTTCACCGCGTCCACTGCCTCAGCCCAGCTCCTGCCGGCCCAGTCCCAGCGCAGTGCCGTGCGGCAAGTTCATACTCCAATACACAGCGTTTGGCGCACCATGTTTATTTTTCACCAGTTGCGGTACATGGGACTGTGAGTGTCCATCAGCGGCATATCTAGCTGTCGGGGTCTCAAAAGCAAGTTACTTGTCCCGGAAGTGGACACGGCGGAGTCATCGCTGGGACCACGGACAGGGATCAAGAAGAACATATGTATAGAGTATGACTCGATGCAAAAAGGCATCGGCTAGAATTCTGCTGATTGGCTCATACTCCACAAAAAGGGAATACCTCCGACTCATCATTCCACCGGCGATCGACTCACGGATATCGTATTGCGACCGCAGATGCAGGCACAATAAGAGAAAGAATATTTAGACGTTGCGGCATGGATCGACTATATGTCTTACTTACTCCACGGGCTCCTTGAGTCGCCGCAAATGTAAAAATATACTCTGGAGTTTTGCCCCAATCAGATGTTGCTGGTGTCTGCTAGTCATGCAAAAACCGCAGGAAGCTTCTTTGGGCGATAGAATGTGCAATCAACGAGCCATTTTTCCCAGATGATGGCGGCGCCGGCAGTGGTGATGACCGGAAAACGACCCCTCAACCGATAGTAAACACCTGGCCGGCATCATCGCTGCACGGCGCCTGATCTAGCCTGCCGTCCGCGTTGGCACTAAGACAGACTTGCCCATCGCCGTTTCCTGGCTGAAGGCGTAAGCTCGTCTCTCCTTCTGTGAACGGGAAGAGCTGGCTGTCCGTGACTAGGCCGCCTCCATCGGCCCGTCCACCACAGCTGAACATGATCACAGTGTCCCCGGCTGCCCTTCGAGGGTCGAAGTTAAGGCACCCTTGCGTCAAACTGCTGACAACCAAGGTCGAACCAGGTTCGTTGTTATGCGCGCCCGCGGTCAAGAAGTCCCACTGCTGGTTGGCCGAGCCGTCGCACGGCTGGAGGACGATGGGGATGAGGTTCTCCCGGAAGTCGCCTGCTGTTGGGTCGATGAAAAGGCACTGTCCGGAGGACGATTTGATCGACACGCCGGAGAACGCGCGGGTCGCTGTGTCGTCGCGGGGGTTCGCTTCCGCAGCGTCGGAAGGGTTCAAGACACTGCCGGCGCGGGAGACGGAGATGATTCCAGCAGATGCTGCGGTGGCGGTGGTGGTGGCAGGGGCGGCATCAGGTGCTGGGGTGGTGATTATGGCGGTAGCCAAAGCCGAGGTCGCCGCTTCAACAGGAACTGGGGTTACCGTCACCGTCGCAACACTCGCGGCATCCGCCGTGGTCGCTGAAGGAGCGCTGACTGCAGGAGCACTGTCACCAAAGGTAAACGACTGATTGGGGTCGGCAGAGTCGCAGACGGCGATGTCGATGACGGCTCCATTGACCGTGAAGCAGCTTCCTGGAGCATTCTCCGGTGTAAAGGCCAAAGGTCCGGCACCTCCTGAAACCGGAAAGAGTTGAGAATCTGTCACAAGACCGCCTTCGGTTTGCTCATTAGCCTGGATTACGCGCGGTGCATGGTATGGTATACTGACCGCCGTCAGCACGTCCACCGCACGAAAACAGAAGCACCTGGTTCCCTGCGGCACGACGGGGGTCGAAGTTGAAGCAAGCTTGCGTCTACAATATAGAGGTCAACTCGGTCCACAGGGTCTTGTTCGTGGATCTGTCACGTACCAGTCCACTGACAATCGACGCACTGCCTGCCACGTTGTTGTGTTTTCCCGCGGTAATCACGTCCCATTCCTGAGCTTGACTTCCATCACAGGTGCCAACTTGAATCGGGGTCAAGTTGGCACGGAAATCCCCCGACAAAGGATCGACGAAGAGGCACTGGCCACCCGAAGTCTGGCAAAACAAACATTAGAAGGGCTTAGCTCGTGGCGTGACGTGACATACCTTGATCGGCACCGAGGAAAACGGCCTTGTGGCAGTGTCATCCCGTCGTTGAGCTTCCTCGGTAGCAGCTTGGTCGAGTTGAGTGACGGCGCGGTGTTCGACAACAGGGCGGGCAGCAACAAGGGATGCAGCTCCAAGAAGAAATACAGTGCGAACAAGGGGTATCATGATGATCGTACAATGCAATGCAATTCTATGCGACGATACGCAAACCACTTTTTTGAAAAGAGCGGAGGGATGAATGCACCAGGCAAAAGAATGGAAACCTGATCAACAGGCGTTGCAAGTAAAGAACGATGGAAGGGAATTGGATGCGCGAAAAAAAAACTCGACAATGAAGACTTACAGGACCTTCGCAGAGGCAATGCCATCCATAGCCATCATATATAATAACGTACATGCATGCATGGCCAGCTGAGTACGCAGATCACCACGGTCATCCACGTCGACAGTCCTTCCTCATCTTGATATGCAGAGTGGAAGTTCTTAACGTGGAACACTTGGGCGTTCAGGCGAAACCACGATCTCACCTGAGGCTCCGGAGCTGTGGCCGCAAATGGGAAGGACCGGCGCGACGGCAGCGCTTGCAGGCCTCCAAACACCCGGCCATGTGTTTCGCATCTCGTTTCATCCAAAGTTACCGCGCATGGCAGAGTAACGCTGATCTGGGGTGCATCTCCAGGTCAACGTGGTAATCAGATGGCTGTTTGAAGGCGAGATCGTGAGAAAAGACGAATGATTAGAAGGGAGATGGGATGAGGTTGACCGGTTTGTTCGCACAATATTCCCCGATCGGCAGGCGAGAGGGGCTCCAGTGTTTACTCACTACAGTAGGTACACAAGCGCACGGCACAGCGCTGGCAGTGTGCTTGGACGAGTCAAGCTTGCGCGCGTGAGGATGCCCAGTCGGGACAAATCCAGAACTTCTTCCGGATCGCGACGCAACTCGCGTGTGTCGAGGATTGTGTGCATGGCTTGACTTTATGGCAGTGAGCAGTGCGGCCATTGGACGTGCAGTTCCACGAGCATGGTTGCGCCGGCTTTAATCGGCTCTGGTGCGTAGGTACGGAGTACAGTCCGGGAAGCTTGTGACAAAGACTGCGCTGCTCCTCGCGATCATCTAACCCTGGAGTCGAGAAAAAGGGCCATCAGTGTTCTACATCACCGGTATATAGGGCGTCAAATTCTCGGCCTCGGGTCCGGCTTAAAATATATGGCCATTGTGGCTTCGGACCCTTGGTGCCATGGGACAAAGAGTTCACGTCTGCTGCGCACGGTAAGGGATTGACATCGTATGTGCTGCATACTCATTTGATACCTGTTGTACTTTGTACTCGACTGCTGTGTCTTCTGCCGGCCTGTTCTGTGCTCTGCCGCGTTATGGACTTGTCTTCTTCTCTTGATACCCATCCCCGGCTCCCTCGCGTTCCTTCTCACTTGACACTTCATGCGAGTTGGGGGCGGAGATTCCTCACCGCCCATCGCTACCTTAACGGCGTTGGGCTTCGGGTCCATAGTTCCAGCGGACGTGCTGCCGGAAGGCAGTATTGAAGGGGCACGATGACCAAGTTTCGCGGGGACAATTATGTCTCTCTTTCCCTTCTGTCTCTTCATGGTCTGTCGCGCTGGAAGTCATATCACATTGTGATGTCGTAGGTGAGCATTCGTCAATTCTGTTTACCAGTCTCGATGGCGACTGAATGCGTTCGTCGCCCTCCCCTTCTGCCGTCACGCACGCAGATTCCGGTATCGCTACTCTCGGAATGCACCGCCACTTCGATGCCGGAATGTGGATTGCTGCTTGGCCACACCGGTCCGTTCTGGCTGCTGAGTTTTGTTGATGAAGAGTGGCGTGATCATATCCTGGACTCGTACATATAGTTCAAGGTGCCGCTTCTTTTCAAGCCCATCGCATTTCCGTAGTAGTTGTCTGTGTTTCCCGGGGCGGGCGGTGCCATAGGCTGAGTCGGCCGCTTCGATGCGATTATTTGAGCAGGAAGTGGTGGGGCAGGTCCCGTGGCAACAGCTCCTGGCCCTGTAACTACCTTGGACTCGTACATGTAATTCAATGTGCCGGTCCTCTTCAGCCCCATCCCATTGCCGTAGTAATTGTCCTTGTTCCCGGGCGCTCCCAGTCCCGTCGGCTGAGGTGGAAGCGAGCTTCCTCCCGTCACCAACTGCTTCTTCCTCTTCTCCTCCTCCTGTCGCTTTTTCTCCTCCTCTTCTTCCTTCCTCCGTCGAGCTTCCTCCTCCGCTCTGAAGACAAGTTTCGGCCCACTGATATCGTTGAGCTCGACTCCTGGGATTTTTGACGGGACAACGGCGTTTGTGCCTTGGCTCGGGCCTCCAAAGTCCACACCCGCACCCATCATCCTCACTTGTTGTCGTCGCACCACTTCGGCCCGGACATATTCGCGCCTTGCGCATTCAATCAAGGCTATGGCCAATACAACCATGACCCACTGCAAGAAATCTTTCACCGGCGCCAACGTACCTAACATGCTGGCGAGCCCTGGTTGGCCGGAGTCTCGAAAATTTGATTGTGGGCACCATTTCGGAACGATCCCTTGATTGCCCTGCAGAATTGGAGCCAGCTCACAAGATGTGCAGAGGATTGATTGGCCTAGCCATGCGAGCGTATAAAGAACCGTGACGCCAAGTATGAAGAAAGAGCGCGTGACAGCATAGTCTGCGTCGTAAGGCCGTGCATTCGACTTTGGCAATGAGTATCTGCCGTTCTGAGGGTACGGTGGTGAAGGCAAGCCGTTAAATTGTAAAGCCGCCAAGTGTGCGACAATGTACATCAGTGAGACAAATGGGATGGTGCCGACATAGAAAACTAGCGGTCTGGACAGTTCTTCGTCAGTCTTCATCTCCTTCAAACTGCTTTGAGATCGAGCTATAGGTGGAAGAAAAGTTCACTTGGGTTCACTTACAGCCACGTCCCAGCTGCCGCTGACACCATAGAATGAGACCAGGCCGCATATTTCGACGATGCAATGAGTATAACAAGCGACAGAAGGAGCGAAAATACCAGCAGGATGACCTGTGCCGCTCGAACCTGCATCTTCCGGAATCGCTGCTCCTGGCAGATTGTACGTCGTGGAGGAGTGAGATTTCACTCAAATAACCAGACTCGGTCGTGATTGTATAGCTGATAATAATGTACAAGTTCTTGACTGGCGGGTCAGACCCCTGAACGAAAAACGAAATACAGCGATTCAACGCTCCAAATAAGCCGAGAGAAACGATGGTAAGTGGTAGCGTCCAGCGCTCAGCGCCCGCGCCGTTGAAAGGAACGTTTGTGGATGTCAACAAGAGTAAATAACGAGTGCGGTCAATCCACTTGGATATACTCCGTATGAAGGAACGATCAGGCCATCAGGCGCATGGAGAAAGAATGTCAAGGCCGACCCGCCAAGGCAAGCTGGGGAGAAAAAGGAAGTCAGATTGGCGAAGATCAGCTCCGAAAGTCAGGGCGATTCTCCTTGGAATTAAGATGCGGATGCCCGGGCGACTGGACATCCGTGGTCTTGTCTTGCTGCAGAGCCGCAGGAACCCCATGTCCGGCGCCAGATCAGGTCGATATGGTATCGTCTGAGTCCCGCATGAGGCATGTCCAAGTCCCTATGACGTGATATAGAGGGGCGTTCCAGGTACTCTTGACCATACGATAGCACGACTACCATGGTTAAGGAATGGTTGATCACGGAACCCAAATTCTGTGCCTCTCCTGTCGCACGTCGCAGTCGGCGAAGTGGATGAATTGGGTCTGGCAATGGACTTGACTGGTGCCGGTGGTCAGGACCGAGACCCTTAATGCCGCAGAGACACCGCGAAGCATGCAGCGAACCCCTAAGACACAACCAAAGGTGAGGCGCCGAGCCAGCAACACTGTGAGTCGTGTGGGAGACCTGAGACCGAAGCTGCCGCAGATGCTGTTGGGGAGTATGAAGGAGTTTTGAGATTCGCGTGCCAGATCCGGCGCTCTGACTTGCTGCTGCAGATCCGAGACTTGCACGGGCCACTTCGGCCCCACCTTTGACGAGCAAGATTGGCTAGCGAGTACTCCGTACGCTTCTCAAATTCAGGCTAGGCAGCCACACCAATGAGGGGCTGATTTCAGAGATCTCTCATTCCGATTCCAGGTTCAGTTCAGAACAACTCTCGTCCAATTCAAGCCATCCTGCGGCGCTTCACCATCAGACAGGCCATGCACATATGCCACACCGAGGAGCATATACACAGGCTTATCATCAGTGTCACTGCCGCTGGCTTTCCTAAGGAGAAACGCTAAACAGCCTCCTATTAAGATGACCACATCATCCTGCGTGGTAAGATTCTTGGACCTTACACCATATAGCCAGAGTGAGTCCTGAAGAATTGTCCACCCATTGCACCTTGGTGGAGCGCGCTCTGTAGAGCTCATTATAAGAGGGTAGATCGTTGTCGAAGACCTCCCATGGCCGAGGATATGTGGCTGCGATGGGAAGAGGCTCCTCGTTGAGCGCACCAATGACGGACATGTGGCAAGGGCCGTGCGTGGTGTCAGGTTGCTGCAGCAGCTCCTGACGCTGATGCTCAACTAAAGTCCTCTTAGGACAGATAGATCCCCGCTTCTCATCCTTCAGTTATCAGCACGCTCGCAGACAGACTAATCAATGCAACATGCTCAAAATGCCGACCGAGTCCTTAAGGTGGTGGTAATCATGTTATTGGTGGCTTCTGGAGTTGGGTTGACTGGTAGCTCGTGGTTGACATGATCGTGCTTGATCTTCGTGAACAATCCACAGGCTGCCCATGAACGTTCCGCGTTACCTTTAACCGTCTATCAGCGAGTGTCACGTGTGGGTCACGGCAACTCACAGCTGAAAGCTACCCTTGTCAGGACGACGAAGCATGTAAGATGCCACCCGCGGCATGTGGCCGTGAGAACCTTGGTACATCCGCCGTTGGAGGCGAACAAAGCTTCTCTCTCTGCCGCCAACGGCTCCTCGTATATCGTCGGTCAGAAGTGTGCCTATGGGGTGGACGAATGGCTGTTTTCGGACCTTCGGTAGATGTAATTGAGAGCTAATTTCGAAAGTCTTCATGTCCAGATGATGGACCTGTCATCTACCAGATCGTATACCAAATGGCCTCTGACCGGCTAAGCGCTGACTGCATGCTTGCTGGAGACGAAGCTAGCGGTCAGTTGTGAGAGGAAATTAAGTAATCTATGGGGAGCCGTCCTCCTGCTTGTGCCTGACTTGGGATCTGATCTGAACATCGACTGACACTCAATAACGCAAACGCATCCACGTACACACCGCATCCTACCGCCACCTTCAGTCACTCAATACACGCTCCTGTCGTGGTCCAGTCGCGTCAAGTTCCCTGCTTCAGATATCACATGATGGCACCGTTACCGACGTTGATCTTGTGTCATGGCGCCTGGCATACGCCTGAATACTGGGATCCGGTCAAGGAACTGCTCGAAAGCAAAGGCTATAAGTGCGTTGCACCATTCATTGGCTATAATGGCCGTGCCGGCGAGAAGCCGGTGCAGTCACTGAAGCCCGTCATCGATGCTCTGCAGGAGGTCATTGCCGAGGAGACAAACATGGGCAATGATGTCGTTATGGTCAACCATTCAATGGGGGGCATGGCGGGCACAAGCGCCATCAAAGGCTTCACGAAGCAAAACTCATCGGAACTGGGAAGCGGGAACTCCGGCCACGTGCTTGGGTTGGTCCAGCTCACAGCCTGGGTACCCGTTGCAAAGGAAGTCTCCCTGGCCGATATGGCGCAGGACTTTGCACGCAGACACCCAGGGCCGAAGGACGTCCAGCTTGTTACTGAGGACCCGGGTTCAGGTTGGTCGGAGCTGAAGGGCGACCCTGCGAAGGCTTTCTACAACGACATGTCCCGGGAGGAGGGAGAGAAATGGGTTTCTAAGCTTATCAACTACTCAAGTGCAACACGTTCGGCTCGTGATTCGGTCTATGCCGGGTGGAAAGACGTGCCGATGTGGTACCTAGTGTGCACCAACGACAAGGCAATCGTACCACAGCTGCAACACGACCTTGTCAAGAGATGTCGCGCAGCTGGCGCAGATGTCACCACGCGGGAATGCGAGTCCGGTCACTCGCCAATGCTGAGCAAACCAGAGGAAACTGTAGCGTTTGTGGAGGATGCTGTTAAGGCCTTTGCAACGCAAGAGATAGTGTAGCTTCCATCTGAAGGACAGGGTGCTTGGTCGCATTGGTGCCTGGTATAGAGCTTGTGCAGCTGGTTGAGGCAATTCTGTCTGTAAGACCTTCGGCAATCAAGGGTACAACCGAACTTGCTGTCCGTCAGATCACCAGGCAACCTAGAGCCGCTGCCAACGTCAACTAGAACTGGGTGGCACCATCGAATGGCTACGTTCTCTAGACATGCAACGGTTCAACTGCGGACACGCAAGGAACGGAGTACGTCTTGCAGACGCGATTGTTCGTGAGCTCATAAACAGGGGCACAGTGTAATACACACGCAGTCCTCCAGAGGGCGGGTCACCATCCCAAAGGATGTCCGGCCTTGGCTGCATGGTAACTTCCGAGAGGTCAACCGGATCAGGTGATCCCAGTTCAGCTGAAGCCGGGTGCCCAGCAAATGCTTGTTCGTCTCGGAGGGATTGAACAAAAGTTCAGTCGGCTGGGCGCTGCGTCAGATAAACTCACCACCCAGTCACTCGTGCCCAGGTTCTGCAAGTGACGACCTACACAGTCATCCTATTGTCTCGATTGTGGGTTAGGGTATAATTCCGAGAACCAGAATAGTATGTCATTGTTCCCCAGAGATTAGCATGGCCGCCATCGTCCTCAGATCATAAAGTGCTCATAATAGAGAGTCATATTTCTTTCGACTCACTGAGCGATAAGCTTTCCTGTGAACGGTTCCATGACACGAAGCGGCTCACTCGAGTTCGTGACCACCCGAGGACTGATAAAGGAAGACCACAGCTCTCGGGCATTAGACACGGCAATAGACTGTAAAACGCCGGCAGAATGTCAAGCCTCGGGCGCTGGTGCAAACGCAACAGGCAGAATAGTGTAATCGGAGAGAAGAGGGAAATGGGCGAGATGCAGCGGTGCTGGAGATGGTTATCTTGTGTGTGCCTCTTGACCGCCTGACCCTGCAGGGGTGAGGTCAAGATCCAAACAGTGGTGAGCTGGCTAACCCACTCAGCTGTGGCGCGGATCGTGCGAATGCGTGGGGGAGACGGTGTAGTTGGGCTGGGATTGCGATACGAGTACTCCGTACACGTGGGAGGCAGGTTGGGGTTCTTTTTCAAGTGAGGATGATGAGGGCGCAGAACGAGATGCATTTCAACGACTGACCGCGGTGGCACTGCAACAATAATTGCAGTCCACGCTGAAAAGTGAACATGTGGGCGACATGCATTGGGTGTTCGGATTAGGATCAAGGCAGGCGCCGGAGGAAGAGGGTCTTGGAGGGTCTCTACAGGTTCCAGGCGTGCTTCAGCCTGCGCCCGTTGCTGAGCAGCCTCCTTTAGCCTCGCGTGTTGCCCTCTCTTTCGCTGGCTTTGTTGCCCTCCATAATTCCGGGGGTTGCACTGTCTTATGCGCGCCTCGCAGTAGCCTTGAGAGCCTGTGGAAATCGTTTGATGGTCACCACTTGTGCACTCCCCTGTAGTCTTTCATACTTTGATCTAGCAGGATCATAACTCGACTTCTTCTTGGGACCGCAACAAGATCTTTCTTCATCATTGACATCACTACTATCCGCCCCGTTCACAAGCACAACGTCCCTGACCCTTTCAGCCCTTTGGACAGGATAGAGGCGAGGACAAGCCTAATCCTTCTGTGGCAGAGTACCGTGCAGCGCCTGGAGACCCGCGCCAGTGTCTTAGCCACATCCACACTAAACTCAAGGTGCTTCCCTGACAATCATCTCTCAACCTCTTTCTTCAACGTCCATCTGTCCTACACTCCCTCCCCTCATCTTCGCGCGACGATAACCTAACCATCATCGATACACAGCTCGCTGGAACCCCAGCACATCCTTGAACCAATCCTTCCGCTTCGATTCCATCCCTTATCTGACAGGTCCGGCAGCCGTCATGGCTGAAATCCGTCGCAAGCTTGTCATTGTCGGTGACGGTGCCTGCGGTAAGACTTGCTTGTTGATGTGAGTATCAGCCCCAGCAAACTCGTCCATCCTCATCTATTGCTGACATTTCTCGCCTATAGCGTCTTCTCCAAAGGCACATTCCCCGAGGTGCGCAGTCCCCAATCCTCCCGTCGGCCTTATACAACAAGCCTGACGCAAACCATCCCTACCGAGACACACAGTAGACAGAGCTGGCACAATACAGATGAGACTGACAATAATACGACAGGTCTATGTCCCCACGGTCTTCGAGAACTACGTCGCCGATGTTGAAGTCGATGGGAAACACGTCGAACTAGCCCTATGGGATACGGCAGGCCAGGAAGATTACGATCGTCTTCGACCTCTGTCGTACCCAGATTCTCACGTCATCCTTATCTGCTTCGCTATCGACTCGCCCGATTCACTCGACAACGTTCAGGAGAAGGTATAAAATACTGGTAGCCCACCTTCGCCGCGAAGGAGCTGACAAACGCATCAATAGTGGATTTCTGAGGTCCTTCATTTCTGTCAAGGTCTTCCTATCATCCTTGTCGGCTGCAAATGCGATCTACGACACGATCCTAAGACTATCGAAGAGCTGGCAAAGACGTCGCAAAAGCCAGTCACCCCCGAGCAGGTTCGTTTCCATGTCCCACTCTGGCCCATGGCGATTTAGACATTGGACTCATGACTATTGCTACAGGGCGAGGAAGTTCGCAAGAAGATCGGTGCCTACAAATACCTCGAATGTTCCGCCAAGACCAACCAGGGTGTCCGCGAAGTTTTTGAGTCTGCCACCCGCGCTGCCCTCCTGACTCGCAAGAGTGGAAAGAGCAAGAAATGCTTGATCTTGTAGACTCAAGCGAGAGTCTTCCTTGTCGCGCACGTACGATGCACTTGTGTCCCCAACTTTATACCAGGATATCATCCAACGGGATTTCGAGAAGCCGAGTCAAATCAAGAACCGCAATTTTTGCTTGTTCCTGCTTCACAATGGGTCGGTTTGGCAACGTGAGGGTGCTGGTCTTCCACCACTGATACACTAGTTTGGTTCCTGTCGAGCAAAGGGTGGAGGGGCTGGTGGTTGAGACAATACAAATGATTCCACAGATGTAGGGATCGCCGAGTTCGGTACTATCAGCATGAACGGGCGTTTTACCTGGTACAGTCGAGTCATGTTGAGTCATCACCGAAATAGGAAATCCATACATGGCGTTGATGTTGTCAAATTCTGGGTTTGGGCATTCCTATTCCATCCCCTCGAATGCCTTACCAAGTTGTACTGGAGTGTTTCAAAGCAAAGTAGTGCAGAGGACGTGCAAATCTAATGTGGCTCGCTAGCATTTTACCATATTCCAGAAGCTGTTGCCTTCGGGTTTCTCAAAAAGACGCCATCATGTGTCTGCCTACGAGTCTACGTGTCTGGACGGCAACATGCTGGAGACTTGGCTTTCATAATCTCAAGCTGTACTGTCAACCTCAACGGACTCCACCCTTCCCTCACAGCACGACTCTGGCACTGTTAGAGCGATCCAACCAGGCTTAGAAGTCGGTAGTAGCACAATGCCAATCTCAGTGGATCAGTAACACAATATGCATGAAGAGTCCCGACACCAAAATGTACCATGGACGGAGCACGTGCCCACTGACGCAAGGCTATATGATTCAGCCTCGTCATCCACCAATTCCCTGTATGACGTAGATTGTTGATGGTTAATGGGTTAGACTTTCACTGCGAGTCTCTTTTTCTTCGGGAGGATTCAGTGCAGGCTCTCAGAATGCTTTTTGTCGCTGTCTTGAAAGGCTCAGAGTCATTCTCTGAACGAGCTTCGACATGTTAACTTCCTCATCTGCGACCTCGAAACATCGCTTACGAGCGTGATGTCCGCTCCCATCGTGACCCCAGCTCACCTTTCTTATCTTGCCATATACAACCCTTCTCTCGGCTCAAGCGATGAGGCACTGCGCGATCAGATTGTGTTTTACTACTCGCACAAGCTCGAAGCAGAGATTGAGCACCATACGAGGGAAAAAGATGCCACAAAAAGGGAGGATGTGTCAAGCCCTGAGCGGGACGCAGCTGAAAAGAAGGAAGCCATAGAGAATGAGAGACTACGGCAGGTTGGCCTAGCACAGGGAATGGTCAATTTTGCAAAGTAGGTAGGCAGCAAATATGTGTCTCGTCCTTGACGTCTTCCGTCAGTCACCACAAGTCGTGGTCTCTTCATCACATGCCCGCATTCTGACTGCACCTCCTACTGTAGGAACTTTTCGAATAGCGGATCGCTCGAGTCTGTAGACACAGAGAAGTCGCGGGTCGTCCTGAAGGAAGTCGAACCGGGATGGTGGATTCTCGCCGCCATTGACCTCACACAATTACCTGCGGCGAACAGGGTATCCGCGGCTGCGTCAAGCAGTGCGAAGTCCGGCAGAAACACGCCAGCGAGCGAGGCTTCATCTTCACGAAATATCGAATACTCCTCGAGGGAGGTTGCGCCAGCGCCACTGCTGCTTGCGCAGCTCCTCCAAGCACACCGGATATTCCTGCTTCATCATGCGTCATCCTTGTCTGAGCTATGGAAGAAGCACGGAGTCAAAAGAGAAGTGTTTTGCAGTCTTCTACATCGATACTGGACAAGGTTCATCTGGAACTGGGACATTCTTCTACATGGCAACCCTGCAGTCGACCTCTACGATTCTATCAAGCTCGCTAGTGGTGGAGAGCTTGGTGTCGGGGTTGGCGAAGAAGAATGGGGAAGTGGTGAGCGAGAAGTGCTGGAAGGTTTTGCTGCACGGAACGAAGGTCTAGTTGATCTTGTTGTTGGAAGATATGGGGATGTCTCGTCCTCAGCCGGGCACCAGCCTACGAATGCATCACATACAGGGAAGGACTCATCACTCTGGTTGGGCAACGGAGACAATTCCAGAGCTGAAGACGGGATCATCTTTTCTGGCATCGGCGGCATCTCAAGGCGTTGCCTGACCACAGTATCGCAGTGGATGGAGTCTGTCTATATGTGTGGCGATGCTGCCTACGGAATTGGCGAGAATCCTTCTTCCCGCCCTAGAAATCGGCGGAGAAGAAGGGAAATTGGTGAAGAAGGTGCTCAAAAGCTAACCTCGCGGCGAGCTGAGACACTCCACGCAGCAAGCAAATCTCCGGCACTGAAGGTGACGGACCTTCGACGGAAAGTGATTGAGAAAAGTGCCACACCACCGGGCATTCCCCCACCGCTTGTAAGCGCTGTGGAGGCATCACTGGACAATGCCATAGCCAAAGCAGATGCCAATGCGTCCTCATGGGAAGATCGAGACCGTGGGCAATCAACCACTGGACCAAGTCCGCAAACCACAGAGCAGGCCTCTATGTTCAATCCAGAGAAAATGATGAGATATCTCAGCCTTGGCTACGGGTCGAGCTGGACTCTGAATCCAAAAGGCTTCAATGCTGACGGCCCATCAGCAACGTTAGGTGATAAAAATTCCAAGTCTAGCAAAGGAGGGATTGAGAATCGGGAAGCGCCTATAGAAGCTCAGCTACGAGAGCTCGATCCCACACCCGAAGTCAGCGATGATGAAGGAACCCCGTTCGTGCAGCGTCTGGAGGAGTCTATCGGCAAGTTCTTGGTTGGATTATCTGGCGACCTTGAGAATACAGAATTCGAGGACGAATCAAATGATGAGGGAACCACTGACGCCACTCCAGAAATTCCAGCGCAGCGAGCAGAAGCACCGAGGCGTGTTGTGCTTCGCACCCTGACGGTGGAGATGTCTACTGCTAGATTTTCTCGGCGTGTTGGTGCAGAGCAGCAGTCATCACAGCCCGGCAGAGGCATCCCCGAGAGTGATTCGTCCAAAGGCAAGACAAGTGCTGCAGCATCCGCGGACGGTGCTCAACCGGTCGTCACACATGAAAAGCTTCAAGTCGTGGTCTACGTCCACCAGCCATTCATCTTCGTGTTTCTATTCCAGTTACACACGTCCAATCTCACCATCCCAGCCTTCTACCGTGGTATCCACCATACACTAGGCCCTCTGCAAAAGAGCCTTTTGAGAAGCACGGACCCGGAGCGCTGGAGGCAGCGTATGAGAGAAGGCCTTGGGATCGACTCAGGCTCTCTGGCTCAGGACAGCAGTAGCGCGCCGCCCCTACCCGACCTCAAAGACGTCAACGAAATGTTTGACCTCCTCTATGACCCGGCAAAGTCTACAATTCGGACTTCTATACCAAATATACCGTTGCCAGGAAGCCTTGCAGCTGAGGGGTTGCATCGAAGCCCACAGAACGCTCGTCCAATCACTGTCTCAGGCTCATGGTATACTCTTGGAATACCCATAGGCTCGTCCTCTGCGGCAAACGGCGCAAACTCTCCTGGTGCAGCCGCATTAGTTAAGAGCCATTGGACTCGTATCGAGGCACTGAACGTCTACACTCAGATTCTGAGTACTTGGGCTGCAAGTCGCGACAAGCAAGTTGGTCTAAAGGATGCTCGACCACACAGCGAGGAACTGGAGAGAACAATCAAGACGAGCAGAAGCTGGTGGATCGTGTGGACGAAGATATCGACTTCGGACGAGATGAGTTGCCCAACCAGCAAAAACTGTGCCAAAGAGGCGATTCTTGTCAGGAGGGCTCCCCAGGATGGTCCAGCTTCATCCAGGGAGCCCTCTCGATCGCGATCAGAGGCCAGGATGGTCAGCTCGGCCGGCAGATGGCTCCTTCGTGAGCAACCTCGAAGTCGGGAAGTCAGTGGAGTCAGTGGCGGCAGTGCAATGTCTAGCCCCGGAGCAGCCAATGCAAAAGGGGTCACTGAAGGCGTAGGAGTCGACGCTAAGAGATGGGTAGAAGCCCTGGTCCGGTTGAGTACATGAAATGTCAAACATGTTGGTGCAGACTTCTAAGCGACCTGCAACAAAGCGTGGAATACGTATGCCGGTGGCCTGGCTGTCAGCAGGGACAATGCTGTTGCGACGCTACTATCAAATACCAGGCTAGTGTGATCGCGTCCAGACTGCTCATGCTTATAATCCACCTCTTGAACTCCTGCC
The DNA here is from genome assembly GCF_000585515.1 of Cladophialophora yegresii CBS 114405. Lineage (NCBI taxonomy): Eukaryota > Fungi > Ascomycota > Eurotiomycetes > Chaetothyriales > Herpotrichiellaceae > Cladophialophora > Cladophialophora yegresii. Next base: position 1,766,221 of record NW_006913048.1, on the reverse strand, counting down.
GGCTCTGCAGGGGACCACATCGCCATGAGGGTATGGCGGAGCGGGATGCATGGCCCGCGAATGGCAGTGCGACATTCACCGAATGAAGAAATGGAAGGGGTTCCCGGGAGCTCTTTCGGTAGGCTACTTCTGCAGCCACAGTGCGAGCGGTGCGGTTCACGCATGCAACAAGCTCTTTGTGGCGACGGGCGGGCGGGCTGGCATGTGGGCATGCCCTGCATGACGGAAAAATATGTCCGCCCAGAGCACAAATGAGAATTTGCCCACAGAGGAGGTCTGAGGGGCAGCCCCATTGTCCCTTTGGAATCACAATTCCTACTATATCAAGGCGAGGATCACCCAATACTTCCAAGTGCTGATTACCGCTTATGGCCAGAGGCTTCACAGGGTTCGCCCTGAATGCTCAGCAACTTCCATTATCTACCTGACTTCCTCCTGTGCGAATTTCATGATCCCTTGTCTCAGTCCGAAGGACCTTCTCAACCTCTGGCTCGGCCTCGCCCACTGGCACCTGCCGAAATATGCCTGCAGCGGCGCCTGATGCCGTCCCCACTCCAGACGAGAATGGGAGTACTTCTAAGGCCTTTACCACAAATTCAGGACGCGACAGCAAGAAAAATGCGTCCATGGCCTGTCAGGGCTGCAAAATCTCGAAAAGAAAGGTAGGCTATTCTCCGGCAATGAGTTGTCAAACGAACGTCCTGCAAGATACATCCGGCTTGTAGCTCGTGAGGCGCTCAATGACAAGCCTATCTTCGGTTGTTGGCTGGTGGCTGGCCTCAAAGGCTGACTCTCTGTTCAGTGCAATGGCGACTTGCCATGTTCGAATTGCCTAGCAACCTACAAGACATGCACCTACGACCCGTCACAGGATGGGCGAAGAAGACAAAGTCGCAAACGGAGATTAGATGAACTGGAGCTGCGCAGTCAGGCTCTCGACAAGCTATTGGCCAGCCTGAAGAGCTCTTCAAGCTCCGAGGCAGCACAATTGCTCGAGCTGATCAGAAGCGAGGCTTCTGTGGAAGAGATCATTCGGTTCCTCGACAGTCACCCAGGCAAACTTGCGGACGAGGCTCGAGCAACACTTTCTCCAAGCCCACCTCTAAACAACCAACAACGCCGCATGTTGACTTTGACCGAGCTCAACGATAACCCAACGTATAAAGTTACAGCAGCCCCATGGACCACTGTTACCGATGATGACTTCTTCGTCTCCCATCTTCTGTCTGCGTACCTGTCTTGGTATCATTGGTACTACCACAACTTTGACGAGCAGCTATTCCTTGATGCGATGGCGGCTGGCGATCTCGGCTCGATTTACTGCTCCCCTTTTCTGGTCAATGCGGTTCTAGGAATGGGTTGCGTGAGTCCTCGCCACGCTCGAGGGCCCCATGATGAGGTGCTAAGCAGTTCCTAGATGTTTTCGGATCATCCATCTGTCTTTGCCACCCCTGGCGACCTGAGTTCCCGAGGCCTCCAGTTCTACAACGAAGCTCACCGGCTTTGGATGCTGGAGGAGGGAAAACCGTCACTGACGAATATCCAGGGCTTCACCCTCATGACTATGATGTAAGTCGTTGGCCGACCATGGATGTATCGACGCTGAAAAGGCCTGGGAGCAGAGCGGCGTTCAGCGGAAAAGACAGGGTGAGTTCGATGTCGCTGAAACAGCTCGAGGTCATGATTCCGCAGCTCCTTCGTCGGCATCAAAAGTCGATGCAGGATCAGACAATATCAGAGGACTTGCGCAGATCCCTGGTTATTGTGCAATGGGCAGCGCACATATATTGGACGTGAGTGTCATATCGGTAGCCGCTGGCGCGACCACGTCCGCTGACCATGGCAGGTCGTTTGGGACCGGATTTCTCATACCGCCTTCGAACCCTAAACCTTCCGTCGAGGCTCCATATGCAGTTCAAAGCTGGCAGGACCGCCTCACTGACTGGACACCATATCCCTTGCAGCGAGAGACAATCCAGTTGCCGCTTCATCATCTTTACCATCACATATGTGAGCTGTACCTCATAGTGCCGGACGCTCAAGCCCTAGCTTTCGCGGGTTACGCTAGCATGACTGCCACCGAAAAGTTGGATGCTGCTCGCAAGATCGATGCCCGCTTCATGGAGTGGTACGGGGCCCTAGTTCCTCGCTTCCAGTTTGAACAACCAGGATTCCTTGTTGTTCCGACGACCATTGATCTGGCGTACTGCCCCTTTTCCGTAATATCATGCCAGCATCGAATGACTTACATATGAACAGGTTGAGCCTATATCATTTCCGCCTGATGATGTGGAACTGGATGATCCCATCAGTAAAAGCAGCCCCCGAGGGAAACGACGATACAAATGACAGGACTGGCACTCCGGAACCCAATGAAACCGACGAGATAATCCACGAAGCCAAGGATATGTGTCTTGAAATCGTGTCCATCACGGCCCGGATCCTTGAGACCGCAGCCGCAGCCTTTGGCCCTATCTTCAATACCCTCCTGACCGCACAGACAACCATCCTGGCGGCTAGTTTCCTCTTGTCCGGCAATCTCACCACGGCCACCGAGGAGGATATGCTGCTACAAATCATGCATACCCTTGTGAGGTGCTCGAGGCAGCGGAATCTGGTCAAAGGCGTCACCCATATGTTATTGAAGACCGCCGAAGACCAACTTGCTGCTAACAAGGACAGGGAAGTGCCTCCGGGCGGTGTCAGCAAAGCAGTGGTCGAACAGCTAGCTATAATAGTCAAAGATCTTGCTTGGGAAGAACGAGACCATCTTTCTTTCAGCTCGCAATATCCGAATCACATCGTTGTGAAGGAAAATCCGGAATCTCAGCTCAGTCAGCTGCTCGATAGTTGGGCCAACTTGGCTCTGAACGAAGGAGACCAGGGTGTTCAATCAAATGGTGGTCGCGGCCAGGAGGAAGGGGAAGGGGACAAGGCTTGACACGCGAGAACCAGCATAGCAAGCAGCCAGCAGGTAGAACCGAATATGTAGAGGTACAAATACCCGCTTCCGGTGGTGCAATGGAAGCGTCCCTGCACTCTTTAAAACTGGTTGCCACAGCCTCTGACGCCGCTGTCCTCCCTTCCGTGGAAGGAACAAGCTGCTGCCATCGGTTCGTGCGTCACTCTGCCGGCTTGACCTATTTGAGGCTCATGCCGACTTCGATCGTGCTTGCGAAAATGTGCCGCCCCGAACATGGTCAACCGAGTCGGAATCCGATGGCGTCATACGCTCACTCATTCCAGGCCTTCGCTTAAGAGACGTACATTGAGCCTGGCTTCCATCTATCATCCACACCCACGTGCGGATCGAGTAAATATCTCTCGGCCTGCACTATGAATCTCGACTCCGATCACACGATGGTTGGGTGGAAGCAGTACGACATTCGGTCAGCAGCGGGCCGGTGTTACAGCAACCGCAGTCTCGGATCACGACGTCATGATGTTGGCTGGCGAAAGGGAATTTCCACGGCCAAGCGGCTTTGATAGGCCTTCAGCGAGGTTAAAGCAAAATCTAGCACGTCAACCACTGTATATGTGCTTGTCCTAGAACCCTAAATCGTGGTGCATTGCAACTTTTGGGCTGTGGATTGGTGACTACCTCATTCTGCACGTCTTCGATCCTCAGCCCAGATTGGCGAGGATGTCGCGACAGGACTCGACCTTGGCGGACAACCGTTCGAAGATGAAGGAGTTTATCGCTGTATGTACCTCGTACTTGTTCTTTGCCCAGAACTTGGCTGTGTCAAAACGCTCAGTCCGTCTGCGCTCCAGTCCAGACCTTCTCGCCCTACAGCCCACGTGTAGCTAGGTATCCACTGATGTTTTCACAGTCCATTTCGACCATTCGTGGAGACCTCTCCAACATAACGGCCCCACCGTTTGTTCTGGACACCAAGTCGGCTGTTGAATTACCTGCATTTTGGGCTGAAAGACCGTCCGTCTTCGTCGCGCCAGCCTCGGCCGAGGACCCTGCAAAGCGGGCACTGCTGGTATTGAAGTGGTTTCTTTCTAGCCTCAGAAACCAGCAGTACGTGGGCAGATCCGAGGCCGAAGGTATCAAGAAACCGATCAACGCTTTCCTCGGAGAGCTCTTCTTGGCAAGCTGGGAGGACGATGCAGGGCTGACCAGGCTGGTCAGCGAGCAAGTCAGGTAAATATCCAGCCTGACTCTCCCAAGAGGTCGTGGATCTCTGACGCACACGCACACTTCCAGCCATCATCCTCCCGTCACTGCATGCCGTGTCTGGAATGAGGAGCATGGTGTCGCGGTAAGCCGGTTCTTTCACCCCTCCGCCAGACCACTTACCGGAGACAGGCAGAAGGATATACCCGGCAAGAGATCACATTCAGCGGCAGCATCAACATACAACAAATCGGGCATGCCACGCTCCATCTGGCCCAGCAAGACGAAACGTACCTCATCCCACTGCCCAACATCAAGATCAAAGGCGTCCTGACAGGATCTCCGTACCCTGAGCTGCAGGGTACGCACTACATACCCAGTACGAATGGCTACACCTCAGTGATCGACTTCAGCGGCAAGGGCCTGTTCTCCAGCTCAGACAAGAAACACAGCTTCCAAGCCAAAGTGTATCGGCATGGCGAGGAGGACCACCCCTTATACACAGTCTCAGGCCATTGGGACGGCCAATTCAAGATCCACGACTGCAAAAACGGCGTCGACTTGGAGACGTTCAACGTCGTGGCCGCGAAAACCACACCACCCAAGACCGAACCCCTTGCTGCACAGGATCCATGGGAGTCCCGTCGCGCGTGGCAAGGCGTCCGGGAAGCCCTCGAGCGCGGCGATATGCAGGGTGCCGCGGACGCGAAAGCCAAGATCGAGGACGGGCAGCGTGAAATGCGAAAGACTGATGCCGATGGTACAGAATGGAAGCAGCTGTTCTACGAGAGTGAATCCAAACCCGATGACGTTGCAGCAATGCTGGCGACGAAAGTTGGAGTTTCCTTTGACCCTGAAGGTACCCTTGGGGCCTGGAGGTTCCGCCACAGAGAGTGGGAGCAAGGTCTGTTCAAGAAACCTTATCATGGAGATCTCTTGCCGGACAATTCGCGTGTCGACAACGGAGCGGATCGAGATGCGATAGTCAACGGCACCGCAAGGAACGGAGTGGCTCGAGACCCGAGGGCCAACGACGTGACTCCTGTGGTGTCCAGGGGCGCAGCCCAAAGCCAAGAGCAGCGTCAGGCCTAGACTCAGCCTCAGCATGACCTTTCTCAAGTCTATTCATTCCACCGCCAAATCACGGTCGTCGATCCTGAACAAGGGCAGCAGCAGTCCAAATCTCTACCCGTAACGAACTCCCAGCAGCCTCAGGTGGAGACGCAAGTGGTGCAGCCCCAGCCCGAGTCGAAACCACCACACGTAACGAGCTCATCGCAGCCTCAAGTGCAAACACAGGTCGATCAGGAGGCAAATCCTCCCTCAGCAAAAACGCGAGCCACGACGTCCCTAGTAGCCGACAGGACTCGGCATGAGAGTCCTGTTGTGCTGGCGCAACCGGAGAGGAAAGCTTCGACGAACGGGAATACCATTAGCGAGCAGGATGGAGGCGTCGTACAAGGCGGCGGCGACAGTAGCAGCATCCCGCAAGACATGTCGCCGAAGGACAAGGCGCAGGTCGAAGACTTCTTGCGGGATCGGTATTCGAGCCGAGGGAGCAGATAGCGAGTACAAGTAACACCCGAGGGGCTTTCATATACAGATATTGCATGTTAAGTTGCATATGGAGCACACAGTGTCGTGTCGGGGTTTGTGTCTGTGTCGACGCGGTGCACCAGGTGTGTATATACAGTACCGTGTAAGTACAACACTGCGTTTGTACCCTCACAGGTGGAGTCGTCCTCAGCGCTCTGGACTCTAAAGTGCGGCTCCGCCTTTTCTGCCCTTCTCGTAGCCTTCGGGAACTTACAATTGTCACGAAAAGCGATTCCTTCCTACCGGAACTCAGTAAGCATGCAGTGCAGCTCCATGTCCCTACTATACTATCTATACTCTACAGTACTGGGTTATATACCTAGGGACCTTATCAGACATCTCAGACATGCCGACAATGGTACAGTATACCCTGGACGCACCACCAAAACCGGCCGCTTTATCCCTTGGCCCCTCTCCGCCTCTCGCCCGCCGACAAACGTGAACTCAAGCAAGGTCATGTCAATCGAGTAATTAACGGTTTTCGCAAACAAAAAAAAAGGCAAAAACAATCAACAGCCAGGATTCCCAAGTGGTCACCCACCTTAGTACTAACTGACCGGCACGTGGCTTAAGTACGGCTGAGCGAACGGGAAGCCCTGTTTTCCACATCCTATGGTCGATTGCGGCGGTAATTATGCTGATTTGGTATATATAACACAAAACAGAGTGGGTAGGGATGTAGGCACGTTACTCTCTCTCTCTCTCTCTCTTCACACCACTGTAGCTATGTAGGCAGTCTCTCGTGCATCCATGTCGATGTCGATCCTACATATACGGACCGAGCGGGCTGACTGAGCGCCATTAGGCCAGAGAACCTCTGTTATATCGATCGTGTTATGACGTTCGGATCTCCCACGTCCGGCCTTCGAGGAGTAGTTGAGATGATGTCCAAAGCCTTGAGCTCCCGTGCAAAGTTCCGAGTCGCGAGTCCTGCCTCGCGACTCGCGACTCGCAACTCGCTGTGGCTACGTCCCGAAGAGTCGAATGGCTTTGCAGCGAAGCCTCGGTTGCGTTGCCTATGTACCTACCTATTGCTAGAAGTCATAACTCTCTAGCGCCTTGCTTGTTCACTCGCTCGTTGCTTGAAACTCATAACCCATGGCGCCTCGCTTGTTCGCCCGCCCGCTCGCTCGTTTAGAAACCGTGACCCTTGGCGCCTGGCGCAGTTGCTCGCCGTGTTGCTGGTTCCGCTTGAAAATATGCCAAACAACTGAAATCAACTAACTAGCTACGCCATCCATCCCTGATCCGCGATTGTCACTCCTCAACCTTGACAATCTCCCTGCACATGTCCAGGAAACGGCTCCGATACTCGGGCGCCGTCGTCGTGATACTCATGGGCCCCTTGTCGTCAAACATCCTCCACGCGTTGACCAGCATGGTCATGGTTTTTGCCTGAGTTTTATGCTTGGCCCAGAAAAAGTCGAGAATGACGGCCCGGTAGAGCCACTTGTCGTCTTGGCTGGGCACGCCTGCCCTCCAATTCGGAGGGTCTTTAAACGGATTCTGGCTCTCATCAGGTGGGGTCGACGACTTCGGTATCCGCACCAGCATCAGGCTGTAGTCGACGGCATTGTGCCGCGCGAGGAGCTCCGTGTCCTGTTCGAGCGTCTTGAGGAACTCGTCGGCGTCAGCGCGGCTGAGGAGTAATTTTTCGTGGAACTTGTCTGCAAGCTTGGACTTTGTCGCCTCGGACGCGAGCTTGCCGCCGGCAATGTCGCGCTCGGGGAAGAAGTACGACATGGGCTTCAGGTCGAATGTCTGCCAGTCGGAATCCTCCTCCTGGCCGTGCAGGAGATTCTCCATCACAAGATGGTAGGTCGGCGAAAGACCAAAGAGCCCGCCCAGGCTGGGGTACCGCCAGCCAAGGAAGTCGGTGATACGGACGAGGAGAGATTTGGGTTGCGACTCCATGTGCGAGACGTACGGTTGCAGCAAGTCGTCGCGAAAGAAGGAGTGCTCGAAGCGCCGAGGGACAGACTTGATGAGATATCTGTTGTCCTTTGTGGTGTAGAATGTCTGGTGTTCGCGTGAGCGCAGGGGCCTGGTTAGGAGACACCTGTAATTGTACGTACCGAGCCTGAATATCCCATGTCGCCCTTCGATACCAACGACTTGTTGTCCTGGAAACTAGCCTTGTACTCTTTATCGGACAAGTTCCAAGTCTTCTCCCGTAGGTTCTTGAAGAGCTCGGGCCGTATCTTTATCAGGAACAGGCCATAAAGCGCGAAGAATGTTCTGATTGGCTTCCAGAACCGGAGCCGGTTGTCCTGTGCCTGGTCATCCCGTCGGATAGCATACACTATCGAGCGCGAGATCTGATCATCGCGACGGCCCATGATTCATCGGCCAGCGCCGCTGGTAGGAGCGATACAGGGAGCCGTGCGAGGTCTTGACGGATGCTGGATGTTTAAAAGGTGGGAGAGGCTCGAGAGGTCATAACACGACGACGAGGCCGGCCAGAAAACACGCGACGGATTCTGACGTCAGATGGTGCCACTGCTCAATTTAGACAGCAACAAGGCTGAACTAAGCCGCATTCCGCTGCAACGAGGCTGTGGCCCAGTTAGCTAGCTCGGTAGGGAATGGGAGGCCTCGCACGCCTCGGTCGGGAAACGGCTACAATGTGGTTGTCCCCAGACCTCGGCCTTTCTTTCCCCAATCAACCCCACACTCTACGGAATGCTCCATGGATGGCCGGTGACCATAAGCAGAGCATGTAGAAATCCTCTGGTACTGTGTAAGTCTTCCAGATTCAATAGACGTATTGGCTGAGCTATCCTAGATAGCATGGCTCGAATATATCGCAACCCCACCAGACCTGTTGTTGAAGTCCCCAAACTAGACTTGCTGACTTTGTTATTTGGTAAGTCATGCGCCGGCAGCGGCCTTGAACAGAAGAGCTGCGTGCTGAACAGAGACGATCGTGCAGAGTCGGAGCATAGCGCGGCACAAGATGACACGGTTTTGCATCTCGAGGCTACGAACCCGTCCAACAAGATAACCAAGAGTGACCTGCGAGATCTCACCCAACGGATCGCGCATGGTCTGCGGCAGCACTATGGTGTTGGTGCAAACGGGCCGAACAAGGATGTGGTCACAGTGATTAGCTACGGTCAGCCCATGGTCCCCGCTGCGTTCTATGGCACCATCGCCGCTGGGGGCGTGTACTCGGCTGCGAGTCCTTCGTCCACGGTCGCGGATCTGACCCGCCAGATCACTGTGGGGACGAGTCGCTTGATCGTATGTGGCTCCGAGCACAAGGATGTCGCGACGCAGGCTGCGAAGCAATGCAACCTGCCCCTAGACCGGGTGTTGGTGCTCGAGTCCGGCCCGTCGTGGAGTCTGAAAAGTCTGGATGGCAAAGTCAATGTCATCTCGAATGAGAAACTCAAGTGGGCCCGCATCACGGACCCGCTAGCGTTGACAAAGAGCCTCATCGTGATTTTGTGGTCGTCCGGCACAACTGGTCTCCCGAAGGGTGTGATGCTGTCCCATGAGAACTTGGTGCAAGAGTTGTATCTCATATCCCTTCCGGGAAGAGAATGGGCGGCGAAGCAGATTGAGGCCGGAAAAGAACTTAAGCCATACCGGACCCTCGCACACCTCCCCATCAACCACATCGCCGGACTATTCGGATATCTCGTTGCACCGTTCTATTCTGGAGGTTTGGTGGTGTGGATGCGCAAGTACGAGTGGTCCCAGATGTTGCGGTTCGTAAAAGATTACGAGATCACGGCCTTCTACACAGTCCCGTCAATATACTTGCGCATATCCAAGTCACCTGAGGTGAAGGATCATTTCAAATCAGTCGACGCGGCTTCGACAGGAGCAGCTCCGATGGATGAAGACCTTCAAAAGGCTGCGAACTCCAAACTCGGCCAAGGGGAGACGTTCATAGGTCAGACCTGGGGATTGAGTGAGACTACCGGAGCAGTGACCATGATGCCGCGGGGTGAGAGTGACACGACAGGAAGCATATCGCCTATTCTGCCAAATGTGGAGATAAGGTGAGGCTGTCCACGCCAAGCAAAATCTGCTCTCGTTGCTCATTGGTCCTACAGAATGGTCGACGACAACTTCAATGATGTAGAGCCGGGTCAAGAAGGCGAACTGCTGGTCCGAAGTCCACTCGTCACGCAAGGCTATTTCAACAACCCTCAAGCGACGAAGGAAGCTTTTCATGACGGTTGGTTCTGTACGGGCGATATCGGAGTCCTGCGGAATGGCAAGTTTTACATCGTGGACAGGAAGAAGGTCGGTGCGGCCCGCTCTGTGGGAGAACACAACTGACGAGAGTCATTTCAGGAACTCCTCAAGTACAAGGGTCTGCAAGTCGCGCCTGCTGAAATCGAGAATCTGCTCTTCACACACCCTAAAATCCAGGAAGCAGCCGTTGTGGGCGTGAATCTGCCAGACGATCCGGGCACTGACCTCCCGCGAGCATATGTTGTCGCTGATCCCGCCCAGGTTTCCGAACAGGAGATCAAGGACTTTGTGAAAGAACGCCTAGCTCCCTACAAGCAGCTGAGGGGAGGCGTGGTCTTCGTGGATGAATTGCCCAAGAATGCAATTGGCAAATTTCTTCGAAGGGAATTGAGAGACCGAGCAAAGAGGGAGCTGGGTCTGACCAAGACTTCCAAACTGTGACGGTATGGAGAGGTACCACGGAGATCAGGACCGATGGGGATGTGAAATCTTGTCAATTGTTCCTTCCGAGGTAGAAACAGAGACTATTCGCGCGAAGATTCGAGACTAAATCCATTTGAGGACCCGTGTTCCCTCAACGAGTCTCGATGACGGAGTGACTCTCCAAAAGAGCTTTGCCGGTTGATGCCTTCTCCGTCGATCGTGACTACAGCTTGGAGTCGGTTTGCTTTGAGGCAAGTTCTCTCAGTTGTCGCCTCAGAATCTTACCAGACTGGTGGCGACGTCAGTGATATTCGCCTGGGTAGCACGAACGCCGGCTATTGACTCACTGGGTTCTTAGGGACTGCATCAACGAAGGCGGCGCCACCCGTAAGATGCTTGATAGTTGACACACGGAGCCTGACAAAATCGACAACATCCTTCTCACAAATCTGTGAATTTGGCTTCCGCACAACATAAGCGCGTGGCTGCTCATCATCTGTAGCCCTGTCCGTAAATGTCAGTATAGCCAAGTTAAGCCCGCGAGGAAGGCAAGCACACGTCTTGATCCCAATCACCGCAGCATCAACAATCTCGCTATGCTCAAGGAGAAGAGCCTCGAGCTCCGCAGGTGCGACTGCGACACCTTTGACTTTGATCAGTTCCTGGCCAGGTTAGCTCGTCGAACGAGACCAGCCCATGCCAATGGTCGGTGCATTCGAGCTCACCTTCTTTCGATCAACCATGTACCATTTTCCGGACTCATCCCGATATGCAATGTCACCGGTCTTCAACCAGCCATCACTGCTGATCGTTTCCGCGGTAGCTTTCGGATTACGCCAGTAGGCTGTCATGGCGTTTGGGGAGCGGATCCAGAATTCTCCTGTCTCGCCGGGCCGGGTCTCCTCTTCTCCGTTTTCTTTGACAAGTTTCGCTTCGGCGCCGGGGACAAGCTCGCCAATTGATATTGACGAGGGGCCGGAGCTTTGGCTTTCGTCCCAGCACAAGGTGATTGCAGGCGCCCTGAAGGACTGTCAGCATGTATGTAATTTCGCATAGGATGGACAGGTGCTTTACTCCGACATTCCCCACGCCTGGCGTACTTTCAGTCGCCCATTCCAGAGCTCCTCGAATTGCTGAGTGACTTCCATGCCAATGGGTGCCGCGCCTGCCACCACTTTCCTGATGCTACTGATATCACATGTGCCATCCCTGACTGAAGGGTGCTTAGCCATAGAGACCAACATTGGCGGAACGAGGACGAGCTCTGTAATCTTGGATCTCTGTATATGGTCCAGCATATCTGCCAAGTTGAATCGCTCCATCAGATATGTCTCCAGGCACCATTTGGGCGCGGTGAAGGTATAATAGCACAACCCGAGCGCATGGTACATCGGGACTGCACAAAGTGTCCGTCGCACAACAACACTCGTATCAGACATATGGATCATCTTGAGTTGAAGCATGTTTGCGATGACACTGCGATGGGATAGCTCAACACCCTTTGGTAGGCCCGTCGTGCCCGAAGAGTATATCAAGATTGCCGTACGCTCTGAGAAGTCCTTGCTGTTACGCTCCTGCCAGACGAATCTTCGGCCGACATCGGGTTTGGCCACAAGACTGCTCCAGTCCCGGGTTTTGCTTTGGCGAATTGGCCCTAAGACATCCTTTTCATGGTCCATAGGTAGTTCACCGAACAGGAAGATCCTGTTGATGTCGAATCCGACAAGCTCAGCCGCTTCCAGTGCCCTGTCGATGCAGCTTTCCGCCGCAAGAACAAATCGTGGGGCCGAGTCTTTGAGCTGATGTGAAAGTTCTCGTGCAGTGTAGGCTGGATTCGCACTGTTGAAGATAGCCTCTGCCATTAAGCTTCCCATCACAACGATCGGATAGAATATGTTGTTGGGTGAGCACAGAAGTATGCGATCCCCATCCTCGAGTCCAGCCGACTTTAGTCCTGCCGCAAACCTCTTCGACCACTCGCGGTAGGAGTGGGTAGTGAGATAATGTGTATCGGCCCGCTTGGCATCTATAATGATCTTGTCGACAGGATCGATATTAGAAGTCGCTGATCCGAACATAAAGGTTGGAATCGATATCGCTGGCGGCGCTAGCGGCCATCTGGATTTGTATGGCATGTTGAAGAACTGAAGTCAATGGCGATTAGAATTCGGATGAATCGTGCCCGATTCCAGTGAATGCGCTCTGGCCCCTGCACAAATCCAATGTGAAGAAGGTGAGTGACATTGGGAATAGCTGGGATGACCAGCTTTTCTAGTACGCCCTGGCTATACCAGCAGCGACTGTATTTGTTTTCGAAGTCGCGACTTTTGCATGAATGGACCACCATCAGTCGGGGGTGGGGAGGAAGGTCGCGGCGTCCATCGGCTCGGTCCCCACAAATCGGATCCGGGGAGCCGCTTCGGCGGGGAGCCACAGCAAGATGGTGTGAGTGGAGCTGGCTATCGCACACCACTTTGCTCATGGACGATAAACGTTGCATCTCCCACATCAGAGTAGAGAACTGCTCCATGACACCCTCACCAGCGCCAGAACTTTAGTCATAGGCCAATGTTGCAAGTCGGTGCTAGTCAGGAACCTGCTGATGGAAGGTCGTCAACGTCTTCATGCGACCAGCAGTCCATGAGTAGGTCGCCGTACCGCTGCATCAGGCTCCGTAATGCCGGTCTCGCTGTAATGGCTCCCGAAACGGTGGAGTCGAGGGTCAACAGGCACGTCAGCAAAGGCTTCATGCTTGCAATCCAGTCTGAATCCACAGTCGCACCCGGGAAAACCGCCGAGCCCAAGTGGGTCTGCTCTGGGGCCGAAAGGTGCAAGTCAATGGTGTGTTCAACCGCCTTGGAAAGGGCCAGGACCACCAAAAGCGTGTTTGCGTGATGGGAAATGAAGTTCATTTTGGCCTGCACGCTGTTGATAAGTCTGAGTTCGCCCAGTGCCGATACGTCAACAATCCGCTGTGCGATTGTGAGGAGCGAAGTGACGGCAGCCTCTTGATATACCTGCGCTTTTGCGAGAATCCGACGACTTTCGATAGCCGGCAGCACGCCGGCAGCTTGGTGGAGTTGCTCGACAAGCAGTAACTTGGACAGCTTCCAGAACAAAAGCATGAATGCTGCAGGGCCACAACGTCAGCTGCTTACTCGGTCGGCTGCGGCACGATCAACTCACCTGAAGCTAGCTTCGATTTCTCGGAAAGAAGATAGAAGGAAATGACGCATTGGTCGAGCCAAGGACCATATGTCATGGTGAACTCATCTATCGTGCCCAAAGCAGTTGACACTGCAGTTCTTGTTGCGTGCATATCGGACGGGCCACTGCCTGCTAGCAGCATCTGCCGCAGGTGAATGACCCCCCTAAAGACTCGGAAGAGGTCCCCAGAGGCATTTTGACAATGCCGAGGTACTTCCTGGTCGAAAAGCGCCGGTTGTTGCCACTGCGGAGCGGCATGCCCTCCAAGTAGGGAGTCTGGAGGTGCTGTTAGTCGACGTTATGCAAAATTAGGCCTTCCCGAGCTTCGTACCTTTCGATCTCAAGGGCGCATCCTCTAACATACAGGGCCGCTCATGCAACACTGAGTCTATGGTGTCGCGCAGATAGGCGTACCAGCGAATGATGCCAACTGAGGATTGGAGGAGGAAGCGATATATCGACTGCCGTCCGAGATGCTCGCAATAGTCCTCTACCAGTTTCTGGAGTTCCTCCATCTGGCGCAGACCATCGTCCAAGAGCCCAAGCGGACTATGTTCGTACGGTTGGGTGGAAGTCGCTTCCTCTGGGATACTCGTCATTAGAAAAAGAAAGACCGAATACAGCCTGACAAACGAACGGTTTTCGATTGTGCTGACGAGCTGCGAATGAGCATTGTACCACGCTGAGGTGAAGACATGTAAGCTATTTGTGCCGCGATCACCCAGGCCAGATGGCGACTCAGGAGATTGGCTATTTGAGTCAAGGCTATCGTAGAAGTGGGCCAGTGGTCCTTCGGCTTGCCGGGATGGCAGATATTGGAGCGCAAAGGCTTGTAAGACGGCTGTCAAGGTGCGCTCATTCTGACTGCGTGCCTTTTGGTCGATGACATTGCCGTACAAGGGGCCAAAGTTGTCCAGAAACCGGGCAACACCAATCATCGTCACCTGATTAATCTGGCTCGACAGAGACTCTGGGGTGATAGCATGTATGTTACCACCGTGAGCAACGTCTGGCCCGGTTTTCCTCCAAGGGGCCGTGAAAGCCATAGTGACAGGGTGGGCATCGTCCTTGTTCAAGGCCATTGTTCGGGATTGCTCGGGCTCGAAGGAATATTTGTATGGACCAGCGAACAGGTTGCAATTGTAGTCGAGATACCTGATGGCAATGCCGGACATCATAGAGGTGTAAACATCGCCAAGACTTTGATTTATTCGCTGCCTTTCGACTGAGGAATTGAGCAGATGTATTGGGCTGCCCCGCCATAACCCAAGCGTTGAGTTTCTCTGCGTGGGTACGGAGTGGGGTGGAAAATGCGCGGTGGAGTCTTCGGTCGATGAGGTGCTCGTCAGAGGCCGGCTTTCGGCAGCTGTATCATTAGTGAGAAAAGAACGTCGGTCGAGGTGTGTCCATTCGGACACTATGCTTCCCATGAACATATCAACATCCAGGAAACCAGGGTATGGAAGGTTACCCATGAATGCATCTTGTATTGCGTTAGGAAGAAGATCCTCCCGGTCGGGGTCCGGGTCCGGAAGCAGAGGGCCAACTGTTTGGCTTGGTATTTGTGAAGTGGCAGGGGCAATTGGTTGTTGCTGTGCATAGGGATGGGACGGCTTGAGCTTGTTCCTCTTCTGACTCAGCCGTGAGTTCACAAATTCGAATGTGCATTTATGTCCGAGATGGAGACAGTTGAGGCAGCTAGTTGCTGGTCCAGATTCATCGTCTGGAAACGCACATCTTCGCTTTGAGCGCCGGCAAGGATCGCAAGAAGAGTTCTGCTTCCGCGTACTGACAAGTCTCATGGCGGACTCTCACAACTTGGTGCAAGGAAGCTCTTGGCAAGTTAATCTGCTCAGTCCGGGTCGTCTGTAATTCGCAAGCGACTGTAGACGTTGAAGTCGTGGAAGCGGTGCGAGTCTGGTGAGAGGGACATAGTCGTCTCATCAGCTTATCCTCAATTTGACGTCAATGGTGTATTCTTGCCCTGAGGATAATAGTTTCTGGACGTGTGCGGCTGTCGATGAAGCTGACTGGCACTACCTCATATGGTTACAGTCCCTTCAAGGCTGAGGAAGGATCGACGAAGCGATGAGACTTGCAAGGTTCGGCTCCGACAACCAAAGGAAATCGAGGAAATGGAGGAAATACACGCAACGGAGCCGCAAGCCGCTGATGCCGCGCGTCGTGGCTTCAGCCAATCGATCTATGTGGATGTACGGCACAGCATGCACCGTTTACCCGCCCTTTCCCTTTCGCCTTTTCGTTACACACAGTACCGTTACACACAGTACTCCGAATGGAGGATACAGAAATGGAAGGACATATTGAATAGGCCTCCAAGAGCTCTCAAGACTTGGTGTCACTTGTGATCGAAGCTCCACCAATATATTATGCGTGATAGTATACGCCAAAAGCAGGAGAGCCTCTCAGCGACGGGATCACCACTCTGCAACGCCAGCCAAGATCTTCGCGCCTGCAACAAAGCTCTTCAGCTGCTCGAGACTTACAGATGGGCACCGCTCAATCTAGCCAGCCCCAAGAATCTTGCAACCTGGCCAAGGTGATCAAATCCCC
Source organism: Cladophialophora yegresii CBS 114405 (assembly GCF_000585515.1). Classification (NCBI taxonomy): domain Eukaryota; kingdom Fungi; phylum Ascomycota; class Eurotiomycetes; order Chaetothyriales; family Herpotrichiellaceae; genus Cladophialophora; species Cladophialophora yegresii. Next base: position 1,750,086 of record NW_006913048.1, on the reverse strand, counting down.
AGAAGCACTGCGACTCCCCTTCTGTATTGGTAGCCTCGATCCACGGTAAGCCTGGTGATCCACCTCTAAGCGCGTCCTCCGTGTGCTGTCTCAAGAGCGACTTGACTTCATCAGTCGCGGCCTGTCCAATCTCGATCAGCCTCGTGTTGTGCGACATGATGGAAGTCCTACCCTGTCCCGGATTTGGGCAGCTACTTCTGCGCCTACGACCTTAGCAATGAGAGGCCCGTGGACCTCAGGGAGTTGGACGCCTTTCTTCTCGTACCAGAATGCGTGATACAACTCAGCCACAACCTCCGGGAAACGTTCTGGACACTCGAGCGAGCATGCGACCAAAGCTCTTTGTACCTGTTTCGGATGAGGGGCGTCATTGAACCGGACAAAAGTCTAAGACCGGATGGACGAGAGATCTCGAAGTTACCTTCAGTGTGGTCGCTTCGACGGGATAGTTGGCCGGCCAGCCTTGCTTCCAAGGGATGTTGCAGTCTTGGCACCATCGGGCGACATCTGTCTGGAAGTATTTGACTTTATCTGCAACTCGTCAGAAGCAGCCTGAAAGCCACGTGAGCGTAAACTAGGCCGAAGTTCCGCTGCACACCTACTGGGACTGCTCCAGGGGGGCTTTAGACCGACAGCATTGATGTATGCGACGAGAAGGACGGGGATGTAAGTCACCTCGCAAGCGCGGAAAGTGACAGAGTTCTGTGATATGCAAATGTATCAGCCGTCGCCACCTACTTCCGCTCTCCAGCGTTCAGCACGAATCAAAGCTTGCCGCCTGCTGACCTTGATAACATAGAAGGCCAAGTACGAGTAGGGACTGTGCAAGTCGAAGTACAGAGTCAATTTCGGCTTTTTCATAGTTTCGTTGCAAATGGTTTCTACCAGCGAGTCTCGTCCCAGGTCCGATAGACCATCCTGCGCTTTATCTGAACTATTTGCCTTACGTGCAAGGTGCCTTCGGAGGTATGATGTTCCGCACCCAAGCCGAGGTCGACTGTGATTGAACCACGGCTCCGCCACGGTCACAGCGAGACTCGCTGATGTTCGCTGACAGCAACCTCGCCGGACCGCCAAAGGTTCTCAATGCTCCGCAGCTTTCCGCGGAACGGCTAGGATCCAGCAGCTGAACACCGATGGAAGCCGGTAAGGATTGCCAATTCCCTCAAGTGGTGCAGCCGGAAGAAGAGAGCATGTACTCGCAGTACGTCGACTTCTGGACAGCCTCGTGCAGTGAGCAACATGGCAGTGAGCGCGACGCCCTTGAGACTATAGATCCAGCTGGCTTTTTCATCCGGCATCCTCCAAAGCCTCACGAGCTTGAAGCCGAGCTCACAGATGAGGCTCAACTATTCCAGACCATCCACATGGGTGCAGCGGTGGTGGACGAGAAAAGGTGGAGGCTGGTTGTGGACGGACTGGTGGAGCGGCCATTCACCGTCTCTTTCGCGCAACTGAGAAGCATGCCTCGCACTACCATAACAGCATTCCACGAATGCTACGGCAGCCCTATCACGCCGCCAACCCATGCGACATGGCGCATTGGAAATGTGAAGTGGACTGGCGTTCGTCTCTCGGATTTGCTGAAGTTAGCCAGACCAAAGCCTCAGGCGAGGTTCATTTGGTCGCAAGGGCTTGACGCAGGGAGCTTCGCTGGCGTCTCAGCGGACAGGTATGAGAAGGACCTCCCATTGGAGAAGGCTCAGAGTCCCGAGGTGCTGATCGCGTACGAAATGAACGGCGAACGCTTAACCAAAAAGCGAGGCGGACCAGTAAGGATGGTTGTGCCGTTGTATTTCGGCACTAATAGCACAAAATGGCTTTGCAGGCTCTCAGTCCAGGACCGTCGTGCCTCTGGACCATTCACTACAACCTTTTACAACGAGGTGGACCCCACTGATCCGACCGGACAGAAGATGCGGCCGGTGTGGATGGTCGAGCCGAACTCTATGATCGTGAGGCCAGAGCCTGGCGCAATCCTGCAAGGGCCCGAGATCGAGATAGCAGGTAGGGCTTGGGGGTGCCAAGAGATCGAGGTCGTGGATATCAGTATTGATGGCGGCGAGAGCTGGCTGCCATGTCCTGTTGTTGACTTACACGGACGGGAAGAGTTCGAATGGCAGTTGTTCCGCGCAACGCCATCGGTGCCAAAGCCAGGAAAATACAAGTTGGTCGCAAGAGCGAGGGACACAAAAGGACTGTTTCAGCCGTTAGCAGGGCGAAGAAACCATGTGCATATGGTGCAGGTGGAGGTTCTCTAGAAGGAGATAACTTGACTTCATACACAAACATGCATGAACATTCCAAGCCTTCGCATGCCCTCGGCGTAGTGACAACGCGTCAAGCGCGTGAACGGCTTTGTGACTCAATTGGAGGACATGATGAATTTCAGAGGGGTCTGGGCAGAGGCCCAGCTATATAGTTACGGGGGCCTATGTAAACAATACGGTATCGTACAATAGGGGGTATGGCCCAGTACACCTCTTGGCACTGTCTGGCCAACCTTCGGATAACCTTCCCAGTCACAGCTTTCCGGGCAACAAACCACGTGACTAAATCCTTCCCCCGCACGAATGGATCGTTGAAGGTCGTTGCAAGTCAATCTCACTGCTGTGTTATGTCTCAAGTTCAGAGTCGTTGTGGTCCTCACGAGCGCTTCAAGACTGGCACCCGTCGCGATGTCCGACGCGCAACATGATGTCCCCTGGCGTAGAAGCTCACAAGTCTGCGCCCACGACCAGCGACATTCCAGAGCGGCGGCTCAGTCTCGAAAATCAAACCCGCTCTAACGGGTTGAAACCAAAGGCTTGCAACAATTGCAGACAGCAAAAAGCGCGTCATTCAAGCCCCTGCCCTCCTAGAACCCTTAGTTGACGCGTTCTGCAGTTAAAATGCGACCTGACGAAGCTTGAAGCTCCCTTGACAGCTGTTTGCTCGCGCTGTCGAAGATTGGGACTGGAATGCAAAGTCGACGATACTTTCAAGAGGACGCGGAAGAGGAAGTAAGCTCAGCAAATTACAAGGCTCCATCGGTAGCACGGCTGATCGTGGACACCTGGCAGGAAGTCGGGCGAGTTGGAAGAAGAAATCACCAGACTCAAACGTCAATTGTCGGTTTACGAGGGCACTGTTATCGCAGACCCGACTCCCGCTTCAGTAGCACGTCCAACAGCACCTTTTCACCTTGAGAGCAATGTCACACAGCCCGAACATGCTATAAATGAGAGATCGACGCACTCCCTCGAACCGATGGACAGGATGCTCACCACGACTATTCCCAGCGGGATGTCCTTTGACTCCCCTGATCAATCGAGCCTGCCAGGAACAACAACAATCCCCAACGGCACAATTCCCGAAGCAACACCTCCTCGGGTCGTCCAAGCTAGTTCTGCGCGGAAAATGCGCGATATCGAGCTGACGAAGGACGAGATCAACGACCTGTTCCAAATGTATGTTGCGTGACTTTTGTTGATTTATTGACTGACACGAGCCAAAGCTACTTCTCACATTACCACGTCTTTCTGCCGTTTCTCGATCCGAGTGTTCCCCCTGACCGATACTATGATCAATCAGCGCTACTCTTCTGGTCCATCGTTTCTGTCGCATCACGTCGGTACCAGGCAAACCCAACCCTGCTACCCAGACTAGCTAGGACGCTTACAGACACACTCTGGAAGTCGCTACAAGCACTTCCACATCCCTTGGCTGCTGTTCAGAGCTTGGTGCTTATCTGCACTTGGCCATTTCCAACAAGCAGCAGTTCGACCGATCCCAGCTACATGCTGTCAGGCATGAGTATACAGCTCGGACTATCCATGGGCCTGCATCGACCAAACAGTCCCGAGGACTTTACCAAGTTTCACGTCCATCTTGACTCTACTGCTATGGCTGATCGGGAAAGGGCCTGGATAGCTAGCAATGTTGTCGCTCAAAGGTATGTCCAGTCAAGTAAATTCTGGTGGCGTCCACTGATGTACTAAAGCGTCAGTTGCGGCGTTGGCCTTCCCACACCAGCACACGTGCGTGACTGGTCACTTGTCACGTCCTCGCTCGAGGCTCCATGGCTTGACGACAATCTACGTGGTCATTTGAGATGTGCTTCATTGTGTAATAGGATATCCCAAGCGCTCGCATCCAATCCATCCGACCACACTGGGCTCCTGCAGCCTCGGGAGAGGTTACCGGTGTACACGATCCTGAACCACGAAATTGTCGACCTCAAGACCAGTAGGAGTTGGAGACCTGGTAAGCTAAAACAGTTTGTACGGAAGGTACGACCATAGGGTACCCCGACTGATGAATATCAGGTACCACGGCCGTCTATCTCCAGATAACAAAACTGCACTTGCAGGCATTCTATCTGTTCGATGACGCGTCGACCTTCGGCTACTTTGAACGCATCATCGCACTTTACTCCACCGCCAGTGCTCTGCTTGAGCACATCCAGACACTTGACAACCAAAAGTTGGCTTTCCTCTATTATTGCCCCTTTTTCTGCTACGAGGCTTTCTTGTGCGCGTCTTTCATTGTGCTCAAGGTGTTGAAGAATGATTACTTCAGCGGCATCGTTGATGCAAGGTTGGGCGAAAAGCTCATCAACTTCTCTGTCTCGGCATTGAGGAAGATGTCCGTGGCAAACAACGACTTGCCAGGCAGGCTCAGTGATGTTCTCGCTTACCTATGGACTCATCCAGACCCGTCAATTGCCAGCGGAAGTGGCATAGCTGGTCTTCAACTCAAGGTTCAAAATCGGATGAGTATGAGCATCGTCTACGACTCGCTGTGGAGGTGGCGGGAACAATTTCGGGTAGAAGCCGAAAGTGAACTACACCAAGATCTTCGCAGCGGTAATGCACTTTCTTCTGGCAAGCAGAGTTTTCAGTTGATTGATGCAGGTACGCCCCTTGCGGCACAGGATACTCAAAACCTCGACACAGCTTTTGATCTCGCGGATCTGAACGGGATATACTCCGATGATTTCCAATTCGACTGGTTCACCTGATCCTCTATTAGTTGCAGTGAAAATCAAATCGTTGGCACTCTCAAGAACCGATGGGTTTGCCTGGGCAGTTTTATACCGTCATCAACAGGATACCAAACTAGCGGATTTGACGGACCCGAACCGCATGTAGCATTTACGGCCTTATCTGGATTCTTGGCTGCGAGCAAGGTTACAGACATGTTATTCGAGACCTCGAACAGCTTGTCTCATAAAAAGCTTTCACCATGTCAGAGTGGAGCGTGCTGGATCTAGCTTAAGTGGCTTGCTCTCAGGCTAGTGCTTCGCCGCACCCTCTCGCACGACTGCTCTTCTCTAAGCGCGGACAAGCCTTCTAAACTCTGCTATACAACTGGCCTCCCGCTGCGGCGTCTATCGCTGTAGCCTGCTTTAGGCCCACTATCGAGAATAGCTTCTTGGGAGTGAAGTCAGCGGCTAAACCGGTCCGACCCGTCTTCTTGATGCCCTCAAAGGTGCTGCGGATTGCTTCATACGCCGGCGCAATTGCAGCAAATGGGAAGATCACAATTCTGAATCCCAGTTCTTGGGCCTCCTGAGGAGTCCATGAAGGTGTCGCGCCGTGTTCCACCATATTGAGCAGGACAGGGATCGGTGAAAGCTCTTGGCATACTGTCCTAGCCTCTTCTTTCGAACTCACCCCTTCCAGAAAGGCAACGTCTGCGCCAGCTGCGACTGCTGCTTTGAGCCTGCGAATCGCTTCCTCCAAGCCGTCGGTTTGCAAAGCGTCTGTTCGGGCGATGATCACAATATCTGACCCAATTCGTTGTCTGGCTTGCGCAGCAGCTGCAATGCGCTGGGTAAAGGTATCGATGCTGACAACTTGCTTCCCTCCAAGGTGACCACAGCGCTTTATCTGGATCTGGTCTTCAATGTGGAGAGCTGCGACCCCAGACCGGTGATATTGCTCGACTGTTCGTGCTACGTTATTGGGACCTCCGTACCCTGTGTCGGCATCCGCGATAAGAGGGATGGCCGGGTCCAGGTTGGCGATCATTTCGGCATGCTCCCGCATGTCATTGAGGGTGGCCAGTCCAAGATCTGGCTGTCCCAGTCTCGAAGCGCATGTTCCTGCTCCTGTCTCATCACCAGAGTCAGCTATACAGCTGGTAAGTGCCACTAGCAGATACTTACCATGTATAGGCAGTCAAATCCCACTTCCAAAGCAATGCGGGCGCTGAAGCCATCGTACACGCCAGGCGCCACAATGATTTCGCCACGAGTTTCCAGAAGCTGTCGGAACCGACTCGCGGTAGTCACGGGCTGTGACACTGTTGACCCATTGGTAAGGCTATTTGTATGGCCGTTTATGTAAGTCATGATGGGTGTGGGAAGAGGTGATGGTGTTATCTTCAGCAGGTAAGCGAACAGGCACAGTCTTGCTTTCACCCAGAATCTTTGATGTCTCCCACGGTCTCCTTTTATCCTGCAGGAACCTCTGTGGACGTTACAGTGCCACGCCGAAGCCGGCAACAGAGGTAAAAAGCTCTTTGCTCTGATGACTCCGCTCCACCTCCGGACCGGAAAGCTCTGTCACGTGACAGGTCCGATCGGAAAGGTAAAGACTTGCGAATCGCTGTTTGTTGGCCGACCTAGCGTGGGCCATAGTTGGGGATCCCGCATTCCCGCATCAATGCCCCAGTGTGGCAGACTAGAGGCCATGGGGTCTTTGTCAGATGGCCAAGAACTGCCCCTTATCTGAACAAGCGGTTCGGCCTGGACAGCGGTTTGGCGCATCGGTTAGTTTTGGCTCTGGATTACACATGGCGTGCTGGTGCCTCGTCTATAAGACTTACAAGTCCCCCCGGACTGAGCACATACATTCATGCTTGCTGCGACCATTCTCGTGCAATCACCGAAGGACCCCTCAAGCACCTCCTATCAAGTCAAAGATTATTATGTACACCGAAAAGGAGACCTCAATGCCTCCGAAAAGATTCTCGCTTGATGAAAAAGCCGAGATTGCGAAGCACATCGATCTCGAGCAAGATGTCCCATCAACACCCCAATGGCGTGCGCAGGAAAGGAAGGTCGTGAAGAAATTGGACATGACTCTGATGCCAACGGTTTGGATCTTATATCTATTCAATTACTTGGACAGGAACAATATTGCGTCTGTCCCCCTTGTTCGCAGAATCGAAAAGCAGCTGACCATGTCTGTAGTCAAGCAAGGCTCAATTCTTTCGAAGAGGATCTTGGCCTCGTCGGCAACAATTTCAACACGGCAGTGTCGATATTGAATGTTGGGTAAGGCGCCCTCCTAGCGCAACAGGGGACTATCTGCTAACTTCGAATAGCTACATGCTTGCCCAACTGCCCTACAACATGATACTTACACGCGTCCGACCACACTTATATCTTCCACTTTGTGCAGCACTGTGGTCTTGTGTCTCGGCGTCAACGGCAGCAACTCATAGCTATAATGGCTTGATCGCTGTCCGTTTTGTTCTCGGTATCGTTGAGGCCCCTTTCTTTCCCGGCGTAAGTACAATTTGCGAGGTCCGTTGCTGTCCGATGAGGACTCACTTTAATTTCTCTCTTGCAGGCCTTTTATGTCATGTCCTGTTGGTACACTCGCAAAGAGCTTGCTCTTCGTACTGCGGTCCTCTACTCGGGACTTGTGCTGGCCACAGCATTCTCCGGCCTCATTGCCGCTGGCGTGTTTGCGGGACTTGATGGGGTTTCTGGTCTCCCTGGTTGGAGATGGCTATGTGAGTTTCTCCATCTTGCGTCGCATACCGGGGGCCGTACTAACCTGACGGACCAAGTCATCCTGGAGGGCGCCGGAAGCTTCGCCGCCGCCGTGATCGCCATGTTCGTCATGCCTGACTATCCCGAGTCGAAGACTGGAAGCGGCAAATGGTTGTTCTCGGAGGAAGAGCGGAAATTCGCAGCCGGACGCATTGCACGTGATCGCGTATCTCAGCCAGAGGCTGACAGGTCAGTCTGGTACGGACTGAGGCTCGCTGCGAAGGACTACAGGACCTGGGCTTTTGTAGGTGCATGACGCCTATTCAGAGGGCATTATCCGCTGACTTTGATTTCAGGTCCTCATGCTGTGTGCAAATCATACCGCCTACGGTGAGTCCTTCCTCCCACTTGGAAGGGTAATTGTCACTCATCTGCGCTTACCAGGATTTAACAATTTCTACCCATCCATTGTCAAAGGGTGAGTACTCTGAAAACATGGGCTGGCTGACGCCCGGATTCCTCCCGCTAACACAATTGCAGATTCCATCTGGGATCTACTACCAAGACACTGTTGCTCACAGCACCTCCATATCTCATCGGTGCCGCTGTCTCGTTCCTGGTCGCTTATTCGTCGGATCACCGCAAGGAGAGAGGTTTCCATATCTCAGTACCAATGGCAGTCGCGATGATTGGCTTCATCATCTCTGTCGCGACCCTGAATGTGCCAGCGCGCTATTTCGCCTCATTCCTATATACTTCCGGCTGCTTTTCTGCCAATGCGATGGTGTACACCTGGGCAGCATCCACACTCAATCAAACACCAGAGAAAAGAGCCTGCGCGACCGCGATGATCAATCTTCTCAGCCAACTGGGCAATATTTGGAGTCCTTACTTCTTCCCAGCATCTGATGCACCGAGGTATACCATGGCGATGTTGTTGATGCTTGGGTTCTCAGTGATTAGTATCGGCTGCTGCGTTGTTATGAAAATGAGCTTGCGGAGGAGTAATGAGAAGTTGAGGGAGGAGGCTGAGGAGTCGGGAAGAGAGGTTGTGCTTTTCACCTTGTGATTGTCGAGCAGGTGCCTGTTGGCAAGAAGACGCAAATGCTTCGGGGTCGGGTCGGTCCTTGACGACATTCGCCAGTTGGTCCACAATTGACTATTATACCGTTTCAAGAGCCGATAAATTATACTCAGTACAAGCGATAATCATGCATGCCTGAGATGTGCCACCCGTGTCCTGCTTCTAGTGCATCAGCTCACAAGGCTGGCAACCCCTAAGATTAGTGGGGGCGGCAACGGGGCGGCCTAGGAAGCTCCGTAGGCTATTCTCGATTTGGCTCTAGGACGATCTGGGGTTCAACGCGTTCTCCAACGCTCGGTGCTCCGACGTCTGTTACAGGCGCGGACAAGTTGCGGCAACCTGATATCATGCCTCATTTACAACACCTAAATCCTGACGACGATGATGACTGGGGTTCCTCACCGTCGCCCGAACCAAGTCCCAACCTTGGTGTAGACATAGGTCAAGACGAAAGGACGCTGAGCATATATGAAGGCAACACGTTGCGCAGTCCCTCCGCAGACGATATCGACCCAAGATCAAGCGAGACATCGGCCGCAGGTCAGACCAGAGTCACCTTCAACGTGTCCGCCGACATTAGCGTTGCAACTCCCTGCCAGTCTGTCAACCCGAGCTTGAACATGTCAAGTCCAAGCACATCCCCAGTACAGCAATCTCCTGCCGCCAGCCCGTCTTCACACGAACATGCTCCGAGCCAAAGTGACGGAACACCGCCGGCCAAACAAGCTACGACTCGTGTCATCGAACTCGAGAGCACGCCCGAAATATTTGAGACAAATAAGGGAGGCCCCCGTTTGCTCTCGTCTGGTTCAAGTTCCAAGCTTCTCAACAGCTGGACCAACAATGTGCCCAAAGTGAGAAAAGACGAATGGTCGGATGACAGCAGCGATGAGTTCCAGGGAAAGCAAGACGAGGAGGAAGTTGAACTATACCACAAGCCAGCACATAACAGCGCGGATGCTGCTACGCCGGAGTCCGTCGAGTATGTTCAGACGACGAACTCGCTATCACCTGCAGTCACCCGCGATCGTCTTGATGGACACAGGCGCGATGACACAATGAGCAGCGGGCGAGATTTGGCCAACGAGCTGAATGCAAACATGGGAGCCAGCCGTCCCAAGAGAACCCACCCTTACTATTCCGTCCGGTATCGTTTCCCGAAGGTCCCTCGCAAGGACCTGGAACATTATGTCTTTCTCGCCGCATGTGTCAAGCATGCCGGGGACCAATTCAGGCCCGACATGACGGCAGTCGCCCAGGAATGCGGGCTGTCAGCAAGCACCGTGGGAAAGAAGCTCCGAAAGCTCAAGAAAAGACTCAACGAAGAGGGTGCCGCCTACGGCCACCCGGATATTACGCAGCCTTACGATTCACGTGGGTATAATCGACTAGTTGCAGGGGCTCTGACTGATGGGCATTGACTTACCTTGAGCTCGTCGGGTTTCATGATATCGGATTGCTGTCCAGACATGCGCCCACAAGCAGCGCGACCGAAGAACTTTCTGCATACATCGCTCAGGCGACAGTGCAATGCCGGACAAGAACCTTCTTGCACCAGCTCCTGGAATGATTAGGCCCAGCGGTCACAACTGGTTCGGTTGATCCTTGCCGTACTAAGACTACTCGCGTTGATCTCTCTGACGAGACAGCCGGGGGTGAACACCCAGGCAAGGACAGCCTTGGTATTTTCAATGCTGGATCATGCAGACCTCGACTTGTTGCCTTGGTCAGATCACCACGTCACCGACAAGACCGCACTAGCGACATGCCCATCCCCTCTCCACACAAACTTTGGCGGGTCTTTTGCAACCTGTTTCGCCAAGCGAGCAGAAGATCTTTTGTGGGAAGACTGAAGGGCGACTCATGCGCACAAAGCGCCATATCACAGAGCAAATGTCATTCGAAAGCCACGCGGTGAGAGGACAGCAAGTCCACGCAGTGCCGTATATCAACAGCACAAAAGGTCACATATGCGATGCAGAATTGCGCCGAATACACGATATTGTGCTAGCAATGCTTACGCAGGACGGTCGAGCACGAGATGCTTCTTGCTATGATGATAGATGATGGTTCGCATCACAGAATGAGCCGCTTCTTGGCCGTGCTGCGCGACTGCAGTCTCACGCGCTCACGCGTCACCCCATAGACTCCGACCCGACCTACTAGTTCTAGTAACTGGTAGCGAGGGCTCCTGATTTTGGGCTCACGAGTGTAGCCAGATCGGTTTGCATGATGTGTTGCCACGAGCTGCAGAAGCAACCTGTGTTGCGAGCTGAAATCGGATTGCTGGATTTATGCTCCCGATACGGCTAGCGCGAGTTGAGCACAGAGCAGCCGTTCGAGATTCGAACGAACTAAGAGCCGGGATTGCAGTATGTGAGAAGCGTTGATCATCGCCCTCGGTACCAGGTATTGGAACTGGAAACGTGAATAGTCAGGCCGGCTTTTCAGATCACTCTACCTCAGTAGTCGACTTCGAGTTGATGTTCCTGGATGTATGGATTGACTACGGAGTACGGATGGGCATTCCGTCACGTGTGTGCCTTGCTACGGCGGGACACAGTGATCGCTGGCGTACCCCGCATTCCGTGCAAAAAGAAACTTACACTTCTTCTCATTCCAGAATGATTCCACTCATCCTAACCGATCCGAGTGAGACGTTGCTGAAGCTTATCCAGGAACACCGCATCCTTTCGCTCGAACTCCGCGAGACACCCATCCTACAAGCCGGCTAGATATCGGTCGCATGAGCTTACGTATTGTCATGACTACACACAGCTGAGCCGAGCTCTTGAACCCCAGTTCCTGCTCAGCTCCGTCCCCACAAAACCCTGTGCGCCTCTATGGTGTCCGGTCGTCATGGCTTGTCGACTTCATGTTTCCTAACATGAAAGAGGACAAAGTTCGCGATACCGCGACCCCGTATTCAAGAGGAGCTTGTCTGCGCCAGACGTCAGCAGAACTCCTAACATCGACAAGGCTTGACCGCGCCGATGCCCTCGGCTGGGTCGCACCTCCGTGGTAGGAAAATTTTCACCTGTTTGTCCATACTGTCCACTTCGCGATCACTGTGGCCAAAGTCACGACCCAGTTTGTCCTTGCTCACACCCCGGATTTCAGAACTTGGCCACACCTGATCGAGCCTAGGTCCCATTGTCCCACTCGTCTTCCGAGTGTAACATTAATGCATCTGCGCTCATTGGCGTTTTCGGGACTTCATCCCGATTCTGGTACTCCGTATGCCCACCTTAATTAGAGTTCGCCACGAGCAACCACAGTGTTTCGAAGCCTTGATGAAAATTTCTGGCGCTTTGGTGGACACCGGCTGTATCCCTCACGCAGCCTAGTCGCCGCACACCACGAAACGAGTCCTTCTAGCCTCCCGAATGCGCTTCTCGAACAGCCAGACGCCAGTGAAGATGTTGTGCGATAGTGGAGCTTGCTCGCTCGGAAATGACGACCTGGTGAGGACCTACCTTGGTCCGTGGGTTGGGAATCTGACGGGCTGGTTATATAGGCAGAGCGGTGGCCTCCACCTCTAAAAACCCAGAGTGTGCGGCTGTTTCTCCTCCAAGCCGCCCGTCAACATCCTACCGGCACGCAGCAGACATGGGTGACAAAGCTATCAGATCTATCGACCCTGGGATGGCTTCTTTTGATGGAAATACCACGCGTGTCGACATCCAACCTGGTGAGGTGTCCGACAATGCCGACAAGCTCCAGCGCCGTCTCAACAACAGGCAGATTCAACTGATTGCCATCGGAGGATCAATCGGTACTGCGCTATTTGTTTCCATCGGCAGTGGCCTTGCCAAAGGGGGTCCCCTCAACCTGTTCTTAGCCTATACCATCTACTCATGCATGTTGGGCCTCGTCAACAACTGCATGGCTGAAATGACGATCCTACAACCGGTTTCAGGGGGCTTCATCCGGATGGCGGGGCACTGGGTCGACGATGCCTTTGGATTCATGGCTGGATGGAATTTTTTCCTCTACGAAGCTCTGCTGATCCCGTTCGAGATCACCGCTTTGAACCTGGTATTGTCATTCTGGAGAGACGACATCCCCACTGCTGCGGTTTGCGCCGGATGTATTGTGCTCTACGCGTGAGAATCACCCATCAAATGCCTCTACACTATGCGATCGCATACTAAGATTGGATCTAGTCTTCTGAACATCCTAGCTGTCAGGGCGTACGGGGAGGCGGAGTTTTGGCTCTCTGGAGGCAAAGTCGTGCTGATCTTCATGCTGTTCATGTTCACGTTCGTGACCATGGTGGGCGGCAATCCGCGCCACGATGCATACGGGTTCCGCTATTGGAACAACCCCGGACCCATGGCCGAGCACCATACCACCGGCTCCCTAGGACGGTTTGAGGGTTTCTTGGCCTGCTTGTGGAGCGCATCGTTCTGTGTCGTGGTGAGTGTAGAATGCTTGTTGAATTGGACCTACCAATTTTGACTTCGATTTTGGCTCCGTCCCTGACCTGGCCTTGACACTCATGTATCTATCTTTCTAGGGACCCGAGTATCTCGCCATGGTGGCCGCCGAAGCCAAGCGACCGCGGATCTACATCAAGAAGGCCTTCAAGACCATGTATTGGCGATTCGGCATCTTCTTCATCCTCGGCTCGCTCTGCGTCGGCATCGTCGTTCCCTACAACGATCCCACTCTGGTCGCCATCGTTGGGGGCACTCAATCAGGCAGCGGCACCGCAGCGGCGTCGCCATACGTGATTGCGATGAAGAATCTCGGCGTCGAAGTTCTGCCCCACGTGACCAACGCTCTGTTAGTCACCAGCATCTTCTCCGCAGGAAACACCTACACCTACTGCGCGACCCGCAGCCTATACGGTCTTGCGCTCGAAGGGCGCGCACCCAAGGTCCTCGCGAAATGTACCACGAATGGCGTCCCGATCTGGTCCTTCTGCGTTGTCATGCTCTTCCCGCTCCTCTCGTTCCTGTCCGTGTCTAACGGCTCCTCGAAGGTCCTAACCTGGCTGATCAACTTGATCACGGCAGGCGGCATCATCGACTACATCGTCATGTGCGTCACGTACCTGTTCTTCTACCGCGCGTGCAAGGTCCAGGGCATCGATCGCAACACGTTCCCGTATACGGGATGGTTCCAGCCATACTGCGGCTGGATTGGTCTCGTGTGGATGTCTGCGATTGTCGTCTTTTACGGATATTCCAGCTTCACGCCCTGGGACGTGGCCACCTTCTTCAGCTACTACACCATGGTGATTGTGGCACCGGTGCTGTATCTCGGGTGGAAGCTGGTCAAGCGGACCAAGGTCGTGCATCCCGCTGAGGCGGATCTGGTCTGGGAACGGCCCGTGGTGGATGCGTATGAGGCGTCGTTCATCTCGCCCCCTGTCGGCTTCTGGACGGAGATGATGCAATTGGTAGGCATCAAACGGGATAGGAAGGACGAGAGACGCGCGTCGGTGGTGTCCATGTCGAGCGAGGAACGGCAGGAGATCGGTGAGAAATGAGGAGGCGGATATGAGCTATAGCCTACAGCACTCAGGATGCCTTGAGCAATGGCTACACCGCACGTGTAAGGACTTGCGCTTAGGAAGACTGGCGTGCATTTACCACCAATGAATGAATTATACTCTGTAACTGAGATGTCAAGTACTGTGGTGACACGATGTTGTGAAGAGGAGCGTCTTTCCAGATACACCTATACATATCACGCACTCTCACATCCCGATCAATTACTCAGTCCTGATACTCCAGATCATACGCCAGCGTATCGTCGGCCAACTCCTCCCTGAACTTATGGACCCTGTCACGAGACAGTCAGCGACACACTCGGAGACTCAGTTGTGCTGGGAATCCACTTGATCCATTCCGGTTGATCCAATCCACATACGGAGCCTGGTACATACGGAGAATACGTACTCTAAATGAGCAGGATGCTCCGCATAAACCTTGACATCGTCCGCCTTCTCCAAGATCGCTACCAACCCCATGTTGAAGCCCTGGCCTCTGCTCGCCGTGGAGGGTAGCGGCGTGTTCACTTCCAGTTTCGTCAGGCCTGGGATCTGCCCGACCATGCCTTTGGCCTTGGCGGTCCAGGCGGCCAGCTGCGCGGGCGTGACGCCGGGCTTGAGTTTGAAGAGGACTGTGGTGGTTGAGTGCGCTTGGTCAGTAAGTAGATACTCGGATCGGATGTTCCGTCCAGTGGTGGGTGCTCGTGGTTAGTAAAAAGGGTCCTCAAATCAAGTGTCCCGCTTGGTGATGGTGATATTCGTGGAGTGGCCTTTGAGGAACTCACCGATGTGGTAGATTGGCATGGTTGCGATCGCGTTGCGGTTTCTAGGCTTTGTGAGCGTGAACGGCTGCTCAATTCAGCTAACTGATAGAGGAGTCTTCGCTGAGGTTTATATCGTGGTCATACTGACTCTCCTGGTACTGCCCTTTCGTATGAAACTCACATCAACTCCACGGCGATATCGGCGGATTGCCGGTGTGCGTGGCGAAGGGCAGGACGGGTTCTTGCTATGCCTCGAGTGCCCCTCACTCTGCGGAGTTCTTACTGGTAGGTGACTGGGCTCGCTGGTGACCTAGCGACCCCGCGTGCCCTGCCATCGCGCCGGGATGTGGCCGAATACTATATTGTCCGCGAGTTAGCGTTGGGCTGTCGTACGTCAAAGTAAGGTTGCTCGTAGGCGTTGCAAGCTTGTTCCTGCTTCTTACCTTCACAAATATCGTGATGCGACATTACTTGCTTCTCACAGCTGCCGCAGAGATGGAGACAGACGAGGGGCACTTTGGCCACGGCCGATCAACGGCCAGCTGGATTTCAGCAACCTCCAAAGAAGCCGAGCCTGAATGTGGCCAAGCGCCACTAACCCTTTCCTAGTCGACGTATCGTGGCGAGGAACAGCAACCTCAAGCGCGCGCCAGCCTCAGACAGCTTTTACTGGAGCTTTCAAGGGAAAGGTGCTCCGTATCTCCCCTCTTCTCTGTTGGCCGGGGCTTGAGCCGTGCGATGGCTACATACAACCACGATGCATTGCTGCGCTACCTGGGGTCCTCTCCTGAGTACATGACAAACAAGGAAGCAGTGACGTGTAGCACATGAGGGAGGAGCTACTGACACTGCCAGACTGATCTTCCGACAAGGCAGAAATGTCGCATGCATGTTGGCTGCAGGTTTTCCTGGCTGGAAGCGCCAGCATGGTCGTCTTGCGGCTACAGGCAGGTCAACCAATGTCTCCGGTCGAGGACTGCGCCATGGTACCTGGTCGTCCTGAGAGGCTGAGTTCTGGTTGTCGTGGGTGGAAGAAACTGTTGGCGGTGTAGGCACGGATATGACATTAGGCAGCATCTCATTTCAGCCTCACCTCATAGTCACAGCCTCATGTCTCTGATCAGAACATCTTCACTTAACCATCAACCATGCACATCTGCAGCTGCTCGCACCACTGCCTTGGTCCACAACCGCGCTCAGCACTGCCTCTAGCCGGGTTTGAGGCTGGTGAATGAGGACGAACTCCCATCAAACAAAACGACCTTTGCGCTCTTCTTCAACGCCATCTCTCTCCTACTCTACCCGCCTGCTCGAAGCTACTCTTACAACCACACCACCTCGCCGAAACATGGCTGCCGCAGACGCTGCATTCCTTCGCGCGGTAGCCACCCACATGATCCTCCCCCCGGATTTACCAGGCGGCGTTGACAGGAACCTACCCGAGATTGATGGAGACCTGCTTCGGCGCGCCCAAGACGCCTGTACTGAACTGAAAGCAACCATCCATAGCGAGTTCCAGCGGGAACTGAGTCTTCTCGAAAGCTCATTGGATTACTGTTACTTCACCCACTCCTCAGCACACCTCGACAGCTTACAGCTTCAGCGTGCATTTCGGAGACTGCAAGAGGGCGAAATCCTAATCATTCACGTCCATGAGCAGAATGCGGGCCTTTTGGTGCGGCATGGCGCTCGGTGAGTTCTTCGCTGCTCTTTGTTTTCACAAGCTTGCCTAACTCTTGAGTGCAGCGACTTGAAAGGTCATGTCATCTTCGAAGCCTTTGAAGTGTCTGCCCAATCCGAGAAAGTCCTCGAATGTAAGGGAGCTTTGCAGTGGACATTTCCTACCTCGGCCGCAGCTATTCCGAATATTGTGTTTGCCGACGAGCACTTCCAGCAACAACTGGCCGACTTTTTGGAAAGAGGCAGCATGGAAAATATCAAGAAGTTCGGGGCAGTCACCCACAAAGCACAGTCACTCGCGTTTGAGCCACGAGACACCTCCGACCCTGCATTGATCACAGGCCTCCTCATCACGATTCTGGTAGGCATTGGTCAACTGGTCAGCGTGCCGCCCATTACTAAGCGTGTCAAAGATGAAGTCCGCTTCAAGGACGCTCTGATTCCATGGAGGAGATCGCCGTTCTGGCTGCTGCTGCGAGTGGGTATCTTGCGCCATCTGGAGGAGCTCACAGGCCCGACTGTGGCAAACACACTGTACAAAGCTCTCATGTGCCTGATGCAAGCTCGACTACTGATACAAATGATCGGCTCGCAGACTCCGGACCTGTCTCATCTGCTGTTCAGGAAGCTTTGTCGGCGTATGGCGAAACTGGAGAAGGATAGAGTCCTTATATCTCGTGCAAACGCCAACACCTCAAGGCTCCATGGCATTGTCCTCAATAGCATACGGCCGGCTTTACTGCAAGCCACAAAGGACGCCAACGTGGCGCTTCAGAATGCGTGGGAGAGCTACAAGTCCAAGATTCAGCGTCGGATCACACCATTCAAAACTCGCACAGCAAGACCTGAACACCTTAGACTGGGCCTAAGAAACAGTGCACCTTACCTCGGTCAGATGCAGCAACATCCCCTCGTCGTGAACGTGCCTAGGGGTACCTATATCATGTCCCCAGCCTTGCGACAATTTTTCGGCGCATACTCTGACCTGGCACACACCGAAGAAGATATCCTAGCACAACACCAACAACTGGCTTCCTTCAACGACGAGACGTGCTCAGATTCAGTTCTGACACTTGCAGAAGATATCCATTCGTATCTTTCCAAGTCGAGCGACCAATGCTACGAGGTCGGCACTGTTGACCGAAGCCGTATGATTCTAGCAACCATGTGGTTATGGGTATTGATGGATCGTTTGTGCTGCCGGTTCATCCTTGGATACTCCCGGTATAAACCAGTCTTCCACCCGCTGGTCTTGGACTGTTTGCTCCTGTCCAGCTACGCTGACTTATGTCGCCTTCATGAGATTCAGTGCTACCTCACCCAGCGTCATGCAACTGCTGACGCCACTGGCCCTCCTCAGACCATCTTCGATACCCCTATGTACGGCTGTTTCGCCGACTGCTATTTTCAGAGCTTGGACTCCGGCTCAGACATTCATCTCCTGAACCAAACCATGCAGGAAGCAGAACAACGGCGGAAGCATTACAAGGAGACCGAGTGGGCGGAAAGAGACGCCGAGCACCAACAGATTACGAAGGAGCTATCGGCTATCACCTGCCAATATACGTTTGTCGGAGATCTGCTGCTCCCAGAGCACGACCAGTACAAATGTACCAAGTGTATTTTGACCAAGAAGGCCGACAGCATCGGCATCGAGCGAATCGAGCAGGCGTTGCCGTACAACAGTGGTGAAGCGAGAGCTGCCTTGCTCGAATTACGATGCCCAAAGGCTTTTTCTGCATGCCGAAATGCTACGTGGGCTATTGCTGCCAATCTAGGACTACCGAATGTCCAGGAGACAAGAAAGGAACCCCTCACAATTGTACACAGTTACTATGCCGAGTTCTCGAGGGAACGCGCGCCTCGCAGAACGGGAGTCACTTTGGCGTCACGCACGAAGTCTTTTCTGCAGACGCACTTCCGATATGTGCGTTTCCCCATCCCTCTGGAGAAAGTGCGTGTCAACAACGGCCTAAGATTCGAATACTACGATCTCACCCGGAAATTGTGGCCAGTGGAACACCTCCACGAAATCACTTTCGGCCATCATTGTTGGGTTCCGATTCCACGCCGCAGCCCATTTGCGCAAATCGACTACCCCTCTAGGGTCCTGCCAAACAACGGGCAGAGTGGAAACAACCAAGCATCATCTGCGCACCCTGCGATGTCCAACGCAACGAAATACCTGGTCGCCAACTCTGCCATCAGCTCCAACGAGGTTTTAGCTGGACTACCGCGCTGCCCACAGACTCTTGGTGCGCCAGAATTCGTGGCCTTCCAGGGGCTCCTGTCAGATAGCCAGCGCTTATGGCCCGCGATCCTAGTTGAGTTGGGATCTTCCAACCTCAACTTCAGCTCTGCAGCCGTCGCATCTTTGCTGCAAGCTCTATCCTACCGCACCGGTCGTCCATGTGAAAACACATTTCATACGACAAACGTGGTTTTCCGCAGCGAGTCGTTCTGCAACGACCTATTGAGCCAAATTGAACGACGCTTGTCGAGCATTAGCTCGAACTGGCGGGAGAGCTCCTGTATGGAAGTCTTGCTTAGCTTGATCTTCAAGGTTGTCGAGCTTGGAAGTGAGACTGTATGTCTCCAGGCTACACAACTCGTGGAAAATGTCAGAAACATTACTCTCAACTGGATCAAGCTGATTCGTGAGGAGCTCTGGGGCACGGTCAACGCAGTTGCTGCGGCAGGGTTGACCCATTCTATCGTCTGGGCAGCTCTGTTATGTAGACGGACTTTCACAATCTGCGACAATTCCCACGAGCCGCGAAGTTGTTCCGCCTTCACCACAGATGCCAGCGTACAATCAGGCCAGAGATCTCTAGCGTCATCGGCCCTGGTCATCTTCATGGAGGCTTCCATTGCATTGCAAGAAAATCTTGTTGAAGATCTGACCAAACTTCTGCCGTCCCTTCGCAGCGCATTGGCTCGCGACGTGAAGATGGTGTGCGGTCTGCAAAGCCGTTTGACGCGTTTTCTCGGAGAGAATCCTCACTCACTGGTCGCTGCGGCGGTAAGCGCGCGCGCCATAAGCGGTGAAGCGCTGTCTAGTCGTCCTACGTCAGTCTCATTCAATGAACGCCATGATGGTGTATGGGCTGAAATTCGTCTCCCGAGCAAATCCAACTTCGATGCTCCGGTAATTGAGTACCATCTAGTCGGAGGCGTGCTACTGCTGGACGGGCGGGCCGTTGAGAGAGAACTTCCCGTCCAGATCCGTCACGCAGATGCCATTGCTCGGCTATTTCCAAACCAGAGACTGGTGGTATACCGCTCGTCTCTGCCCGGGATGACATACAAAGTCGCCTTCGATGTCGAGGGCCAAGAAGTCCACTTTGGCTTCCGGGGAGGCGAACTTGTCATTCGGCTATGGGGACAAAATGGGTCATGGGAGTACCTTCCTCCAAGCATATTCGAGCATAATGACACGTTTGATCTACCAGCATCGCTAATAGACGGTTGTGTACACTGGCTTGATCTGGACTCCAACATTATCGAAGTCAGACGAGCGCCGAAAGTATGGAGATCTGCTCCTGGCAATTGGAACATCAACCTCCATACAGGGATGGCCAACCGCCGGCAATCGACCTTGCTGGATCCAGGCAGTAACCTATTCCTTCACTTCGCCAGTGTCTTCCGAGGGTTTGAAGATCCTCGTCACATCACAGTATACCAGCCGGCACGATGGCCCCTCGCAGTCGAACTCCGCCGCTATGAGTTGACTTTCTTTGTGAACCAGCGTGGGTTTCTGGAGTGTCAGCAACTACGAGCTGAAGTGGATGAAAATCAAGACGCCGGTACTTGGTATGGTCTCTCTTCCAAAATCGTGCTCCGTGATGTCCAGAATCCCTGCGAACGAAGCATTATCGTCCCATTAGCACCCTTGACAGTGCGGCGCAAGGGCATGCATGTTGATGTTCAGGTCCAGAGGGTTGATCCGGTCGTTGGTCGCTTTTTCCTAGATGATGTGCTTGGGAGAGTGACTTGTGCTTCGGAACCTCGACTGTTCTACACGAAGGCGCTGTTACACGCCTCTACGTCTTTCTGCCTCCCTGATCCACTAACAGGGAGAACTGGGGCCGATGAAGCATGCCGCATCCTCCAGGCTGGTGCCTGTCAGCCGTACGCCCCGCTTAATGCTGCGAATGAGATGCTCATCGCCTCAATTGCTGATCTCACTCCGAAGCGGCAATTCTATCCCGAAGACCTCCGTGTTATGGAAACGGTAAGTTGGAGAAAGGATCTTACTGTCGCCACACAAGATGATAGATACTGGCAACTAGTCAACGTCATCAAGCAGAAATCGGACTTGTTGGCGCAATTCAAGCTCAAGGAGGATGTCGCCCTTGAAGCAGAACAGTCTTCCATGCTGATGGAAAGTGCCATTGTCAACGACACAAATACCGACCTTGTGCTCCGAGGTCAGATGCGGCGTCTTCCCTATCAGCGGCCCGACTTGGCCGTGGCGATATCCACCGTTATCCAAGGTTCTGGTGACATACTGTACTGTCCTCGTGGCTACCACGACTACCAGAAAAGCCAGGACCATGTCTTCGAGGCGGCGAGTTTACTGAAAAACTGGCCAAGCAAGCTACCCTCGCCATCGCTTTTACATGTTATGATGCAACAGTGGCCCCATATTGCTGGATATGGTGACGGTATGGTTGTATACGACAAGATACGCCTGAGTGACCGCCTTGACGCAGATATCGCTTCGTCATGGGGTCCTTTGGTCAACCTTTGTCGACTCTCGAGCCAGGACACGAAGTACAAGCTATTGTTCCTCCTGGCAACCATCTCTTTCAGGGAAGAGGTCGATGTGCACGCTATTCACACATTGATCGCGTTCTCGGTGTTTCCGGACCTGAAGAAGATTGATCTGCCCTCGTGGCCATCATACACGCAATTCCGGCCGGGATACACTCCAAAGACCCACTACCTAAAACAACTCCTGGGCTCGAGCGTTTTGCCGTTCGCAACTTCTGGGTCGCAGATCAGTATGACTCAAAAAGAGCGTAAAGCGCTAGATGCTGCTCGACGGGCGCATGAGGTGAAAGCTGTGCAAGACTTGGATTCTCTGGTCAACTTCATGTGTGCACAATGGCCCTGCGCTTTACCGGACCTCAAGCAGTTCTCGACCTCTACGCTTGACACAGATGCCGCTCGATCTGCGATTGCCATGGAGTGGCATGCGATGTTTCAAAATCACGAGTTCGAGGAGCATTTGCGGCAAGTACAAGATGTCTTAGATAGACATCGGACGTCTCCACCGGTCAGAACGCCGAAGAAGTCGGTTGCCTCACTGAGTGGAGCTCCTTCTCGCGGGTTTCCATCGATACAGCTTGATCTGCTCAACAAGGAAGGACCTTTGACAAGCCTGCACGCCCACCAGCGTTCCAGCGGACTCTCTTGTTTCGCGGCGGTAAACCCGCTGGAATCGAACCGAGACATTAAAGAGCTGAGGCGGATTGTGACGGAACTGCCCACCTCTAAATCAATCGTCAGACAGGAATACATTCAAGGGCTTCTGCATTCAATCACGGCATTAGAAGGATCTCGCTTGCGATCAGAGTCACAACAGTCCTTCCTTGACTTTGGTCAGCTCGAAAATCTCATTGCTAGGGCCCAGGATACGGTTGATTTCCAGAAGAGGAGACTTGTTGTGGCTACAAAGAAAGATGAGCCAGGCGCAACTTGGCTCGATGCCGCAGGGCTTTGGCCGATCACCTCGAGTGTTGACATGCTAGAGGCCCTGCGCAGCACTAGCCATATACCGATGACGGCGTCCGTCCGAAGAGCAATCACTACGCTAGGTGTTATGGTCACTCATCTGCAGCGTCTTCGCCGAATTCAAGATGCTTCTTGGCGTGGTAAGACTCAACAGCTTGATGATGAGCTCAAAAACCACGGGCACACCAATTGGGATCCCGAGAAATATCCGGACTGGCTACTCTTGGAGATCGACACCAACATCCTGATACGACCCGTTCAGGCGGACGTGGCTTTTCAGGTTATATCACCAGCATCAGGTTCAAATTCAGTCTTGCAGCTGAATATGGGGCAGGGTAAAACCTCGACCATTATACCTCTAGTCGCTTCCGTGTTGGCCGATGGACATTCTCTTTGCAGGGTCGTTGTCCCGAAGGCTCTGCTTCTGCAAACTGCCCAATTATTGCAGTCAAGGCTCGGCGGGCTGCTGGGTCGAGAACTGTGCCATGTCCCTTTCTCTCGCCGCACGCCATGTACGCTCGACCACCTTCAAGCCTATGCGAGGATTCATCGGTCGACATTGAAAAGTTCTGGTGTGATTATAGCACTACCAGAGCATCTCATGTCCTTTATGCTCTCGGGGCAGCAGCGACTGCTCGATGGAAAGTTCGACGAGGCAACCAGGATGATCAAATTACATCATTGGTTGTCTGGCGTCAGTCGAGACGTTTTTGATGAGAGCGACTTTACCATGGCGGTGAAGACACAGCTCATCTATCCCTCCGGTCCGCAAGTGACCGTTAACGGCGGCAACTACCGGTGGGAAACCATACAAACGGTTCTTAGATTGGTGTTCTCCCACCTTGACGTGTTGGAACGATCATATGAGTCCAGCATTCAGGTCGTACGTCGTCAAGTGGGAGGCTTTCCGTTCATCTACTTCCTCCGCCCAGATGTGCAACAGGCTTTGATGCAGCTAATTGTTGCGGACATATGCAGTGGACGTACACCCTTGCTCAACATTGACAACTTCTCTGCGCTGGAAAGACAAGCCATCAGAGCGTTCATCACCGAAGCCAATCCACAGCACCCTGTGGTCAAGTGCGTCTCCGAGATACACAAGAACAGTTCTGGTGACGGTTACGTGATCTACCTTCTGCGTGGCCTTCTTGTCCATCGGATCCTTATTTTGACTCTCAGCAGGCGGTGGAACGTTCAGTACGGTCTCCATCCACTTCGAGACCCTGTTTCTGTGCCTTTCCTAGGAAAGGGGGTTGCGTCAAACCTTGCGGAATGGGGTCACGTTGATGTTTCTCTGCTCTTTACATGCCTCTCATTCTACTACCAAGGATTAGCGCCCGCACAGTTGAAACAAAGCCTCGAGCGTATCCTCAAGTCGGATGACCCTGCCCGTGAGTACGAGCAGTGGACTCAGGGATCAAGCGGGCTTTCTGACCGACACCGTGACTGGACCTCGATCAATCTCGAAGATACGACTCAGCTGACAGAGATATGGAGCGCGGTCCGCTTTAACCTCACCGCGATTGATCATTTCCTGAACAACTTCGTCTTTCCAAAGCATGCAAAACAGTTCAAGGTGAAGTTGCAGGCCAGCGGATGGGATCTGCCCTTAGCAGGTCACGGTTCCAGTCTGACGACAGGCTTCAGCGGAACCAACGACAATCGTCTTGTCTTGCCCCTCAATATCAAGCAGGATGACCTGAAAGGACTGGCGCACACGAATGCTGAAGTTCTCTGCTACCTTCTGCACGATCGAAATCGTGCGTACGCCCTTGCAGGGTTCCGGGATGACTTGGGCGGACGTGCGGTCTACAGACGCATGTCGGAGCCCGATTTCTTGAGGAAGCTGCGCCGTAAGGGTATCCGGATACTGATTGATGCTGGTGCGTTGATCCTGGAGATGACAAATTTCACTCTAGCGAAGATGTGGCTGGAGATTGACACAGAAGCAAGTGCGGCTGTATTTTTCGATGAAAATAACAAGCCTACTGTCCTCACGCGATCGGGAAGAAAGACACCTCTTGTGGCATCGCCGTACGCCGAGGATCTGAGTACGTGTTTGGTCTATCTAGACGAGTCTCATACCCGCGGCACAGATATGAAATTTCCTCCTCTTGCTCGTGGGGCAGTGACGCTCAGCCTTGGTCAGACCAAGGATCATACCATGCAAGCTGTCATGCGACTTCGACGGCTGGCCACCACCCAGTCCATCACCTTCTTCGCTCCACCGGAAGTACACCAGTCTATTCTTGACTTCCGCTGCAAGGGTGACAACCGCCATCTGGACTCTCATGACGTGGTTTGCTGGCTACTGGAGCAGACCTGCCAAGGTCTCGAAAACCTGCAGCCATTGTTTCATGCCCAAGGCGTGAATTACTGCCAGCGTACTCAAGCAGCAAGCAACAATCCTCAATACCTGTCGAATCCAGCCCAGCGCGACGCCTACCTCGGAGCACTTCAAGACCATGAGCAGCAGTCGCTCAAGTCCTTGTATGAGCCCCGCACTGAGAAGAAGAAGAAAAACCGTATCAAGGATGAAAAGTTTGAAGGCAAGATCGGTTTGCATATCAGAGAACTGGAACGACGAAGAAAGGCTTTTCAGGACACCGGTAGCGCGGTCCATGCCTCTGCGCTGCAAGAAGTAGAGCAGGAGCGAGAAGTGGCGGTTGAAGCTGAGACGATTCGCGAGCGACAGAAGCCTGTCTACTTCCACCCTCACACATTCTCAGGACTGGCCCACGCGCTAAAGGAGTTTATCCTCAGTGGCATTCTGAGATTGGATAATAGCCTCTGGGAGAGCGCCTTTTCTTACATGAAGAGAAGTGCAACCGCTCTCAAATATCCTGCCGAGTTACCGGCCTCTCCACAACTTCTAGTTTCTGCAGAGTTCCGCCAAGCAGTTATCGTGCCATCTGGCAAGGTAAATGACGACTTCTTGGTGAGTCCCCCCGGGCCCCTGACACCTGTTCATATACTGACTGCCAGACAGCGTCCTGTTCAATGGATATTATGGAGTATGAACACCGAGACAGCTATTCTTGTCAGCCCTGAGGAGGCCGAAGAGTTGATTCCCCTGTGTCGCGAAGCGCCGAAGCAGGTCGTGCATCTCTTGAGCTATGCCAGCCCTGTCACCCAGAAGATGCTTCAGTTCAACAGCCTCGACTATTACGCTGTTCCTCCGCTTCCACTCGGCTGGTCAGCGCCGATGTGGCTGAGGATCCAAGTCGGCATCTTCGCTGGTCGGCTCTATTTTCCGTTCGAAGAGCTGGCACACATACGCAGTTTTCTCGGACTTGGAAATGACGATGCGAGCAACCTCCAGACTGACTTGGCCATAGAAATAGAAGGAGAGCGAGTCGAGGGCTCGAGCGGCTCCGACGACCACCAGAGCTGTACACACAACGGAGAGCAAGTCGCACGGGAGGAGCAGGCCATAACGAAGGAGGCACGCACCGCAAAGTTGAAGGCTACTCGAATGCTTACATTCCTCCACGCGTGGCTGGGAATGAGGGGTCGTGGTCAAGACTTTACCCATACACCTATGGGCTATATCTGCGCCCGGAAAACATTGACAGAAGATCATCCGTTTTTCCGCAAAGTCGATGATGACGAGTCTCGGCGAAGCAGAGTTCAACACGCCATGGCCGGCGACACATCAGTTCTGGCACACATGGTTGTGGAGCGGGACGAGGACGGTCATTCTGACGTTGACGAGGAGGAACTAGATACCCGTCATAGATTGACCGAGGAAGAGTTGAGGCTATCGGCGAACGATGAAGGGAGCGGAGGTGAAGATGGAGAGGAAGAAAAGTGTCAGAATATCAGTTCTGGTTCGAAGGGTTGATGTGTGTGGGCACTGTGGTAGACACCCGATGAAAGGACGAAGGTCTAATGGTTGAGACTGATGCTGTTAGTGTGAGATGGAAGCAAAACCCCGCCGCATATGGCTTGTTGGGTGCAAGTGTGTCTAGAATTGACTGAGACGGAGTAGCCAGAGCTTGATGTGAACTGAGTTGGGTAATGAGTTCGACGCCGTCCCGATGAAGGACCACCAGCTAGCTATCGAAAGGCTGCGTAGGGTCGATGTCAGAACGTAGAGAATGAGACAGATAGATGGTAGATTCTCGACTAATGCAACGGGTGCTTGAGCAGGTAGAGGTAACACAGATGATGTCCAGGCATCGATAGGCAATACAGTAAGACACATGTATGATAATCACCGGCTGGTTCTTGGGCGCCTTGACGACTCTGAGAGAGGGAGGTACAGAGGAGGCAAAGAGCACAGGAGATGTAAAATCCGGCTAGCGAGCCGGGAAGATCGCCACAATGCCAGCTAAAAGAGCTGCAATGCACTCGTTCCCTCGTTGAGTAAAATGCCCAAGGGAAATACTGAGAGAGAGAGAGAAGAGGGTACGAGTTTAGAGTCATAAGGACTTGAAGAATTGTGCAGTAAGTACTACCAGTCCCAGTCCCAGTCCCAGCCGTGCCTACTGCCCTCATGTGATACGAGACCTCCTCTTCTCATCAATCCTCATCCTCGTCTTCACTCTCACCCACCCATCCACCACTTTACTTCACCACCCACGGATCACATGTCCCTCTCACCAGCCTAGCCAAAAAATAAATACCACATATATTTCAGTCAAGCACAAATCCGTTCGCAAATCAACCCAAGTACATATCTAGTCTACCATCTCTCGAAACATGACCTTCAGGGAGTGCGTTCAGGTTGGGGTTCTGCCCGGTGACTGTCGACAACGGGGGTGCAGTGTCTACTGTGTCTCGCGGATCTGGCACTGTGATAGGGGAATCGCTGATTAGGTTACGTGTTCGAGGGTAACGAAGGATACCTCTTCGAATCCCAGGTTATCCCTTCTGATTTGTGGTTTTTTTTTTCTCGCGCACAAGGGGATGGGGATGGGTGTATGGTGGGTGAGGCTCTGCGCAGTGGTGGTGTGATTCACTAAGTACCTATAGGTAGGATGAGGACTACCTTCACTTCGGACTCCGTGTTCAGTGCCTGCTGGAGACGGTCCTGTGTAGTGTCGGGCTCGACTGTCCGATACTGTATATAGCCGTGTGCAACATTACAGTACCATGGAACTGTAAACTTGGTCGCGGGTGGCTGTGCCTCAATGTGGCATCTACATCACACCGCATTGCATTGCACCGCATTGCCTTATATCATATCATGTCACATTATTGGTATTATGTGTTCGAGCCATTCTAATCCGCGTTGCATCATTCATCTTTCTTCCACCTCCCACCTCCCACCTCCTACCTTCTACCTAGCTTCCCCGTCCCGTCCTGAGCCAAGAACTTGAAATCTTCTCCCGTCGTTGCCTTCGCCTGGTCACAACCATATCTCCCGCCACAAGTACCGTGCACCTGCACCCTCGTCAAATTCACCCGAAACGCAGACATCTCGACGCGCCCGAACCGTCCCGTTCCGCTGTTTTCGTCCGCGTCACGATCCCAGAAAACGACCTCGTTCAGCGGCCTGCCCGCATACATCTTGGTGTCCACGTCCGCGAGGCAGAAATCATCCCACACGCCCACGCCCGCGGGGCTAGAAGGCTTGTCGAGTGCGAAGACGATGCGCCATAGTTCGCCACGCTTGGTCATCTTTTGCCTACCGTCGTCTCTGCTGGCCCCGGGCTTGTTCACCTCCTTCTGCTTGTCGTCTCTGCTGCCCTCGCGCTCGCCCATGTCCTTCCACTCGCCCTCTCTGCGATGCTCTGTGTTCGGGTTATCGCGATACAAAAGTGTGGGAATAAGTTGTGCATGGAGTTGTCTATCGCTAGGCAACTTGAATTGCGCGCGAAACACCGCGAGCATGTCCGTCGCGTTGGAAATCCAGCGTGTGATCTCGAGCCCGTGCGCCGGCGTGTAGGTTAAGGCGAGGGAGGAGTTGAGGGGCGCAGCCCTAGGGGTCACGTCGGCTTCACCCTTCTTCTCCCGCTCCTGCTCATTCTCGTCCCTGTCCTCCCCCTTCTCTTCTGATGACGTGTTCTCCTCTGACGAGGACAAGAAGGCGAACTCCCCGACATAACTGTCTACTATCTGCCTGGCCGCGAGTCTATCCGCCGCGCGAATCAACGGCACGGTGACCATCTCCAGCAAATCACTCAGAAACTCCTCATCCCCGGCCGTGAAAATCGTGAAGCCCAGGTCGAATTCCGGCACCAGAGCCACAATCGTCCTATACCCGGGGAGTCCGCCGCCTTTGGTGAAGAACGTGACGGATCGACCACCAAGGATCTTCTCGGTCCGGAACGTCTCCCACGGCATGCCGTACCAGCTGCCAAACCCACCCGCCGACGAGAACGAATTAGGCAGCCAATTTATCCCCGATGCCCCGGCGTCCATGTACTCTGTCAGCACGTGCCTCAAAAAGATCGACATGTCCCCGGCAGAGCAGTACAATCCACCTGTCGGGTTCTGCACGCCCTCGTCGACGTCCCAGTACCAGGCGTTGCCTTTCGGGAGCACGGCCACCTCGTCCGGCGGCTTGGTAAAGGACGTCTCGTTCATGCCGAGTGGGCGAAGGACCGAGGTCGTTATCGCCTCTTCGTACGCCATGCCCGTCACGTTGGCGATGACCAGGCCCAGCAGTTCGAACGCGATGTTGCTGTACGTCGATTTCATGCCGGGTGGGAACAACGGAACCCTGTGCTGCAGGTGGGTCAGCAGCTCGTGCGCCGTGCAGGGCTTGTAGTCCTCGTAGGAGTCGCATTTGGGGAGGTTGGCGCGTTCCGGCGCAGAGTCCCCAATGGGAGGAAGACCCATTGCCGTGTGGTCGTCCGGCCCTGTTAGCAGGTCTCCCTGCGCCCAGTCTCTAGGCAGGCCGGAGATTTGACTAGCGAGTAATCGGAGCGTGATTTTGTCCCAGGCCAACGCACTAGAGTTGGCATTCGAGTCCGAGGTCGCATTCCCAGAATCCCCAAACCCCCAGAGAGGGACGTATTTCGCAACGCTATCGTCAAGCGCCAACCTCCCCTCGCCATGCAAATGCAAGACGCCCAACACGGTAAACACCTTCGTGATGCTCGCGATGCGGTACCGACTCGTCGAATTCACTTGGACGGCGCCCGGCCTCGTCTCGTTTTTGGCGCGGGCCGTATGGAACGTGGACCACAGCGTGCCTTGCGAGGACGTGACCTCGATGGAATACGACGACGCGTCGAGCGCGGTGTTGTTGTTCCTCGTGAGCGTGGCGAGTGAGGCCTCGATCTGGCTGAACGTCTCCCAGATCTCGGAGGCGTGGCCGTCGTATGTGGGTGGCGGGTAGAACGGGGATTGGGACGAGCAAATCGCTTGGATGACGGGGAGACCCGCGATGAGGAGAAGTAACAGGGTAGATAGCTTGCGAAAGGTGGCCATGGTTGCCATCTTCTTGGAGATGTAGAAGTGGTGATGAGGGCCACAGGGCCAGCTGTCGAGCTGCTCAGCGGTTCAGCGGTTCCAACGGTTCCAACGGTTCCAGCGGCCCCAGCGTTAGTGGATAGCACACGAAAGCAATAGGCGTCTTTGGAGCAGTTCACTTGCACCGCGCGTGATGCTCTGCTCTGTTTACGTTCTGCTCTGGAATATATCCGGGTCTGAAACGTAAGGGTCTTCTCTCATGAAGCAGTCATTCTGCATACGGTAGGCAGGCAGGCAGGCAGGCTAGCTCGACGGTCCTTAGATCGTGGACTAGATATAAGCAAGCAACACACACCAGTCAGAGCCAGGCACAAGTTTCCGGACCGACGACCGTTGGGAATGATAGGCCGTGACGGGCCGTGACGGAGATGGAGCGCGTGTTGGAAATGGCTCACGCAACCGCAGGCATATCTGGTATAACTGAATGCAATCCAGCGTCTCCCCGGAAAGGACCCTAGCTGACCGCTTCGTTGTACGTGTCGTTGAGGTTGGAGTCGGTTGGCCTGAACCGGTTTATTTGGTTGGTGATACAGTGTTGTGGGGAAGCTCCCCACACCAAGGCTGGACGATGGGAATACGGAGTACAAAGTACGACACTGAGTACGAGAAGCCCCAGGTACATACTGTGAACGGCTTGGAACTCGGAGACACGGCGTACGTTCGAGCTTGAGATGAATAGGTGGTGGCTAACATGGCCATCATCTTGATCGTCATTACCCTCGCTATGCTATATCCCTGACGCCATCCTCCCCAGTAAAGACGATCCGACGCTAAAAGAAAGAAATATCCACATGTACAAAACACAGCAACAGAGCATCTCATGGGGTATATTGTTCTTTCCCTTTCCCAGGACATTTTCGAGTGAGTGAGCGGACAAGATTTGACTTTCCAGACACAATCTATAAAAATCTCTTCAACTCTGCCAGCTTCACATCCTTTCTCCAGCTTGTACTTTCTGCCTTCGGGTTTCCACCATATCTGTGCATGTCTTCCAAGCAGAATCTCTATACAAAGACCAACATATTAACATCTTGTGGCAGTGAAAGTGAAACGCAAAACGATCGACAGTGGGTATCATCATGTGGCATAAGGAAATGGAAAATTTTCACACACTCTCCAGCCCGACAGGTTCCAAAGAAAATGTTCATTGAGGCAACGGCTCCGCTGCTTCAAGAAGATCATACTGAGTATCCTCCTCGAGAGGGGAGGCATCCTCGTCCACATCCGCAGTCAGGTCGAAGCTGGGCTGATTCTTGACCTGAGTTGGTGTCTGAGGCAGCTCGGGCTTCGATAGCGATGGCGACCTTTCGGGCCGTTTCTCTGCCTGCCTGCTTGACAGAGCTCGAGGTTGCGGATTGTACGCCTTCAGGGGTCGGGCTTCAGGTCCGCCACCCTTTCGAGCTTGCGCCGCTGCTGCAGCAAGAGGTCTCATGGTCGGTGGTGCTTGAAGTGGCGTGTCGCTCGAGGTCGGCGTCTTCTGGCTCGTCGCAGGTGGAGTGATCATACCGGACAGGAAACTTGCGGGGCTTCCAACGGTCGATTTCGATGGTGTCTGGTTGCCGAGATTTGTCGCCAGATCAGACAGTGCCCCGATCGATGTGTCACGCGCTTTGCGCCAATTTCCCCACGCAGCCGCAGCAGCCAGGGGCAGTGCGCGCGGGGACTGAGCATAGCTTGACAAACTGGAAATCGAAGGGAAGGAGCTGGTCATGCCACCTCCCGGGGCGCGCTCTCTCAGCTGTTGCTCCATCTGCAGATTCGCACGCAGCCTAATCGTGGCGTCTCGTACACTGTCTCGGTCGAAGTCAGGTTTGGACAGCGCAGAAGTGATCTCGTCGAGATCATCCACTCGGACGGAAAGCAGCTCGCGCAGCCAACTAATCTCGGTCTCACGCTCCTTGAGCTTGGCGGGAGCGTCCTTGTCAGCGGCAGCGAGCTGTGCTTCGAGTTGCTCAATCTGCTGCTCACGATTCTGCAATTGATCTTGTAAGACCATGATAGATTCTCGAAGGGCTTGCGGTGAGATCTTTTCCGGGACTTCTGTTCCCTTGGCATATGACATCGAGGCGGTCGCTGCGCGTTGAGGTGGTGATGCCACTACGGAGGAGGCGGGTGTGGGCAGATTGACGCCCTTGGCGGTGGCAGCCTCTACAGCAGCTCGAGCAGCCGACTTCGTAATCGCCAATCTGTCCTCCAAATCTGCAACCTTGTTCTCCAGATGTTTGACCTTGTCGTCGCCGAGGCTCAACCTCTCGTTGAATTGCTGCTCGAGCATCGTCCGTGCATCAAACGAGTCTTGGATCTCCCGCGCATGGCGATCGCGTAGTTCATCAAGCATCTTCTCATGAGCCTGGAGTCGTTCTCCCAGAGCAGATTCCTTCTTCTCATCAGCCTCTCCAAGAGCCCGTCGATGGGCCTCGAGAGTCTCAGCTAGAACGGAATCGTGCTTGGCCTTTTGCTCTTCAAGACGCAATTCAGCATCCTCGAGACGGCCTTGCATCCGGATGATTTGCGCATCAGAATCGGCACGGACGTTTTGGATCTGAGCCAGGGCACTTTCCAGCTCGGCCTGCACCTTGAGAACGGACGTTGCAAGCTCGGCGTCCTTGCTATTCTTCGTGTGAGTCAACTCCCGGTCGAGATTGAATGCTTTTGTATCCAGCGCTCTGTTCTCTTCTCGCAGGGAAGCAACCAGTTCGTCCAGTCTCGAGACTTCCGACTGAGCTTGCGCCAAAATATTCTTCAGGTGGAGATTCGCCTTGTGCTCCTTATCCAAGACATCCAAGTCGAGCTCCGCCTTCTCGCGGTGACGCCGCTCCTGCTCGAGTGCCTCCTGAGCAATAGCAATTCTGCTCTGGAGACTGTGCTCTTTGTTCCGCCAGTCTTCCTGTTCAGCGTGCATGTCATGGATGACTTGTGCCATTTGCGACTGCACACGCTCAATCTTGCCTCGAAGACCTCCGCGAGATTGTGTCTGTTCCTGAAGTTGCTGATGAAGTTCACGCAGAGTGCGCTTGAGATCTTTGTTGTTGGCACGCTCGTCGCGGATGTCCTGACGCCACTGGTCGCTCGATACCCGGTATTCTTCGAGTGTATGCTCGAGCGCTGTGTTCTTGAGGGTCAACCCTTCCAGGTCGCGCTCGAGGTTCTTGTAAGACTCCTTCTCTTCCACAAAGGCCTCCAATGTGTGCTGAGCTTCCTCCGAGGACTCGCGATATTGAGAGGCTTCCTCTTCGGCAATACGAAGTCTTAGTTTGAGTTCGTTGATTTCCTCTTCTGCCTTGCGCCGGAGACGAGCCTCTTCTGCAGCATGTTCTTGTGAAATCTTCAGCATACTCTCCAAGCCATCGATCTGGGGCTTGAGTTTTAACTCCGCAGCCTCGTGATCTTCGCGAACTCTGGATCCTCGGAGTCTAGGATGATGCGAGATGACATCTTCCATGATTGTCTTTAGCTCGTTTTGTGTGTTCTGAGAGCCCTTTTGTTGTGCTAGTTCCCTCATCTCCTGCAAGACTCCGTTGACCTCAGTCATGTCGATGGTCGGTTGAGGCTGAGCAGGTAGCTGGTACGCGGCCATGGCTTCAGCAACGGCAGCACGGATCAGGTCTTGTCTCCGCTCACCCCTGCGTGCCAACGGCGACCGCGATCTGTAAGATGAGAATCCTTCAAATGCGTCATAATCATCCTCGTCATCTGCATCCGACTCTTTCTGCTCTGTGGACATGCTGCGACGGTCCTTCTTTCGTGTTGGCTGCGTAGTGATCAATGCCAAAGAGTGCTGGATCGTCTCAAGGGCGCGCTCAAGAGGACCAAGACGATTTTCAAGAATGCCACCAACCAGATCATTGACATGGCCGTCAAAGAATTGGGACCGAAGCTGAAGCTTCGCAGCTTCTGGCGCGGGCAGAGCATCGCCCCAGTCACTGACATCATCTCTGCCCGAGTTCAGCTTGTGAATTCCAATACCAAGTCCGTATGACGGCGGATACGAAGTGTCGCTCGGGGCCGATTTATTGTCGTGAATTCTGCGAGGGCTGGGGCTGGGAGCGTCGCTTCGGAAGTTGCCTCCTGATCGTATATCGATCAGTGGAGTGGACTGGATGGGCGTATCGTTACGTTCAACACCAAGCTCGGGATGGTCCTCAAGATGTTTCATGACAGCATCGATTTCTTCGAAGGATGGAACCGGCTGCTCTTGATGGCGGAGGGACGGGCCTGGCATGGCGAACCCATCCTCTTCCACTTGCGGATGGACGCCCAGTTCTTTCGTGGGATCGGATAACAACTCTGGCGGCGGTTCAGCTTCGTTGTCAGTAGATTGTTCCTCAATGACCTCCACTACCTCCTCTACACTGCTCTGGTCGTTGTCTTCAAATACTTCAACAGTGTCCTCTGCGTCATTAACAGACTCATGATCTTTCTCCACGAGGTGAGGCAGATCAGCACGAAGGGAGGACAAGTCGGCCGTGTGTTTTGTCGGCGGACTTGGCAGGGTTGCATATTTGGAGGCTTCCAATCCTCGGGCTTTCGGTGGCGGAGCGATCGAAGAAGCCACCAGTGACCCCGAGACAGGTGGATTGAACTCGAAAGGTTTCGCCAAAGCAGAAAGAGAAGACTTTGGCTTGCGACTGTAGCCCCTCGACACGTCTGATGGTCGATTGGGTTCCTCTGCCTCTGATTCCACCTTGGCCTGGGACTCAGGTTCAGATTCCTGCTCAGTCTCTAGTTTCTGGTCAATGTCAAGCGGAGGGCGAGCCTCATTAAACATAGCAGCGTCTCTGGCATCTGCGAAAGTGAATGCAGACTCGGCTTCATCGACTTCGTTGGCGTCCTCCGTCTTTGCTTGTGCAGCGACTGGCTTGTCCCCATCTAGTGGTGTCTCGTCCGCAGGAATATACGCCCAGCCATCGAAATGCTTCTTCGGACTTTCCACTTCAGATCCATTGGCGTCAACATCATCCACAATCTCGGAAAGGATCCTTCTGTGATGGAACGGGGCCGAGTCGGCGAAGACAGGACTTCGATCACCGTCGCTATCGTGCCTTCGCGCTCTCTTTTGCCTGTCTGCTGGAGCCACCGGACGACCCTCATCATCAGTCGACTCTGCCTCTGACACATCAGACTGGACGCCTTTCAATTTGGTGGCGAGAAGAGCCCCTGGTTTGCTTGCTCTTCTTGTGGCCTTCGAGCCCGAGCCAATGATAACATTGCCAAATATGCTGCTCATATTATTGGTCGGGCCATCAGCATGAGATGCCTCGTTATCACTCGAACGCGCGCCCTGAGACTGGGAGGGGTTGAATACTGGAGCATCAACGTTGAATGTGGCAGAACTGAAGCTGAATGGGGTTTCTTTGGGCGCGGCTTGCGGCACGAATGACGGTGTGAATGCAGGAGCATCAGCATTCAGTCGTGTTATCGAAAACCTGTTCTTGCTGGCGGAACCCCTATCAACCGGAGGTGTTGGTTTGGACGGTGCTCGGCGCACTGGCATGAAAGCGGGCGCTCCGAACGAGAAATTCGAACTTAAAAACCCTGCGCGAGGATCGAACTCCTTGGCTTCGACATTGAACTTTGTGATGGTTGGAGTAGCTTCCGGAGCGGGCTTCGATTCTGCCTTGGCCGCATCACTTAGAGCCTGCCAGTTCATGAACGGATTCTTGTCGTCCATCAGCATTGGCGTAGCAGCTATGCTTGGGTTGGTCTCGATGTCAGATCTCTCATCCGCGACTGTCATAGTCTCGGGTCGTCTCAAAATGGGTAGCTCTTCATTCACGGTGTCGTCGACGACGGAAGCTTTTCTAAGAGACTGATCATAATTCTCCGGATCCTCAGCGTGCAGGCTGTCATGCTTCGCGTGTAACGCAGCTTCGGTTTCATCGATCTCCCTCTGCAGCGCCATGCTAAGGTTGTGGCGATGACTTTTGGGCGTAGGGTGGGCGATCTCAATTGGGGTGTGGGAGGACTCGCTAAATTGAGGAGTGTGGGACAAGCTGTCGACTCGCTGCGGCAGAACGGGGCTCGGGGTATGTTGCGAGGCATGTTGCAGGGGCACATGTCCTCTCGATTGCAGCAGCTGGTTCCGTGCCTGTTCACCACCGAACTGCATCGTAGGTGCCCGCACGTGCATCGGTTGCGACAGGACTTCTCCCATATTCGGAAGATGTAACGGATGGTTGGGAGAGAAGCTGTTCTGGCGTGACGAGAGAGGTTGGATGTTGGGTCGAGCGCCATTGCCGAAAGCGTTCGGCTGTGGTGGTATCGGCTCATAGGGTGAGATCCGTCCATGGAAGCCTGGGTGTGCCATAGACGGCTTGTAGCCGTGCATGTTCTTCGGCGGCCCATTAAACTGCGAAGATGCGACAGAGCCCGGCTGAGGACTGATGCCAGCGGACGATAGCAGTGAGGGCGAGAATGGGTTGCTCGTGGCTCTGAGTGGATTACTTGCTGATGAGGAGGGTGCAATTGGTGGTGAGGCGGTCAATCCCGGATAAGCTGTCGATGAAACCCGGCTCATTGTGGCAGAGAAAGGTGAGCGTGTTGATGGAGGAGCCTCTGAGCCACTCGGGCTAACACCAAGCGCACGGAGTTTCTCTTCTTTCAGACTCTCGACCCATGACTCCCATTCCGCTTGGTCGGGTATATGGACGTGGAATTGCCGCAACTTCTGTTCCGCGTTCACCTCGGAGGGATCAGGGTAGACGGGACGGCTCTGTCCGCTGCTCGCTTGCGACCCTTCGTGTGCCAGATGGTTCAACTCGAAGCCATCCACAGAATATCCAGCATCAGTCCATTCCTGTATTCGCGCCTGGATTTCTTCCTGTGTCAATAAAGGAGGTAGGCCGGCGGACTCTCGGTCTGTTAGGGGCAATGCAATGATACAGGCCTTGCCTTTCCAAATGACCTTCTTTTTTGGTCTCTGGTAGGAGTGCATCGAAGTCGGCCGCGGTCGAGCTGCTAGGGTCGGGCTTTCCGGTGGTTTCATATCGTCTTCTGCTGGGGAGACTCTGTGAGGAAGAACAGGCAGCGGCATCTCCGGCGTGTCAAGGCTTTCCGACTCCTGCTCGGCCATGTTGCTTAGTCCAACCGGCGGAAGTGGTGTACGAAGCCGCTTTGACCCTCCTAACAGATAGCCGGAAGCATGGAACGTGTCTTGAGTGACAGTAGCGAGACTCTCGGTGCTGCGGTGTTTCACCGGAACGCGACTCACACTGTCAGCAGGGGACGCTCCCCAGCTGTCCAGATATGCTACCCGGGTCGGTGTATTCTCGCCCGCCTTTTGACCTGTCTCAGATCCGCTGTCGTCAGAGTCGCTTAGCCAATTGGGTCTCTCGGACCGCAGATTCCGTAGCTCTTTTGCAGGATCGAGGGTGGCGGTATTTGGGTATATGCGGCGCCAGGAGCGTGGTCTACTACCGCCAATGTCGTCGCTGGGATCGAGGAACGATCGAGTAGAGGAACTAGGGAGGGGGGTGTCTTCGAAGTCCAGGCGGTGACTGGCAGGGTCGGAAGGCGGCTGGGGCGTTCTTCGAGGACTCGGAGTAGCGTACGGCGAACCCCAGGCGGCCGCGTAGTAGGCGCCACTGCCGTCGCGTTGACGCAAATACTCGGGTGATCGGAAGTTGCCTGCCTGGTCGCGGTCGCGACGCAGAGTCGGCAGTGGTGGGAGGGTAAAAGGAGACACCCAGTCGTTTTCTGAAGGAGTGGACGAAAGAGAGTGCTCTTTCAGAGAATGGAATGAGTCGGGACGGCCAGGAGGATAGAAGCCAGTATGGTGGCCGTCGGAAGGGGAATTCTCGAAGTGACTGAGCCCGTCGACGTTCATGAACGGAGGTCGCGGCAGGTTGGCGACTGGCGGAACTCGGCTGCAGAGGACGTGGAGGAATCGAGATCCGAGGCGTTCAGATGGGCATGGACGTCAACACGAGAGCAAGCATCAGGTCCTCCGACACGCGGCGCCATGGAAAGGAAGAATACCAGGGCTGTGAGATGGAGATGAATTCACTGAGACGTGGTGTTGAGGTGTCAAAATCCAGAAACGAGTCCATCGAGATTGGGAAATCAGCCGGCATTAGCAAAGTGACTTAGCGACGCCAACACGACGCGCTAGCCGTGGAGTCCGGTCCTGAACCATCGCTCTAAGTCTCCCTAATTCTGCGCTGGCGATGTCTGATTGGCGGGATGTGCACTAAGCGGCGGCGCCGTCCGCTGGGAGCTTGGAAAATCAGCGCATTATCCAGGGATCAGGGCTACAACCAAGCACACGCCGCCCAAGGAAGCGCCACACGCACACAGCACAAATTCTCCGACACTAATTACACAAAAGGTCGGATGCGGCTCCAAGACAGAAAAGCGACATTCTTGTACCAGTCGAGGTTGCCTTCAGATATATGTACATTGCCGATTCGTACATGCTAGTACCTTGCACGGACAACATCCATTCATCCGGTTATGATCAGTGTTCTCATTGGATGACGGCCCAATATGTCGCTGGGGCAGTGCCTATGGGCTGCCCGTTCCGGACACTCGAACGCCGTGGCTGAAATCACGATTCCGTCCTTGCCAACCCGTGTTTGCTGGTCGTCATGTTTGTCGTCATGTCGTTATCTAAACAATAGAGCCCGTGATTCTGATCGGGCTCGAATTTCCATACGTCCTTCAGATTTGACAGTTTCCCTCGAACGCCTTGCGTGCCATGGCTAAAACGCTTCAAAATTGAACGGCCTCTCTATGCACCGAAAATGTCTTCCATGTGGGATCCAGTGCCTTGGTGGCCTCGAAGAGGACTTGCCGGCCGTCGTAGTCAACATTCTTTTTGATCTCGTGGAATCGGTTCTCTTCGGGGACGAACTCTCCTTCTTCCAGACCTTCTTCCTCGAGCTCCATGATCCTTTGAGCGAGGACTGCCATGATGGGACCCTCCCACACGCCTTCCTTGCCGGCTCGCTTCAGTTGAGCCACTGCCCGCCGCCGGAGACCCCAATCACGACATTTGCAGGCGACAAAGAAGAGCGGGTGGACGATACCGAGCTCCATGGTGAAAGGTGTGGCTTCGTCCTCCAATGGCCTTTGTTCAGGCATGCCAAGGGCCGTGGTCATCTGTTCAACCTTCGAGACCATGTCCTCAAAGTCATCTTCGAATGCATCAAATGTGCTCTCCGGTCCGCTGTCTATACACGCCCTGAGCATAACGACCGCTGTCTTGATCTGCAGTCGGAGCCCCAACAGGCTTTTGATGTCGGTACTGCTTAGTCTCGATCCCTGGACTGAGAAGAAGTTCTCCAGTGCGGCCATCCAGGCGTCAAATATGTCGAGCGCCTCTTGACGTCGAGTCTGCCACTCCCATGGCACAGTATCGCGTCTCCAATACCGATACATCCGTGCATCCGACTTGACCAGCTGGTACACCGAAACAAGAAGATTATCGAGATGGTAACGAACTTGACCCAAGGTGAGGTTGGTGGGCAATATCCGAGGGACTTGGCTAACATCGGCTGCTAAAGGTTCTGCTAGGTCTTTCGAGAATGTGCATGCCTGTATGTCGTATCGAGCAAAGACTCGCAGGAGCTCATCGACTTCGTCCTGAGGCATCTCGCGGAATTTCGCTTTTGAGCCCCGAGAATAGGGTGTGAGCGAGCTCTCAGTGGTCGGAGGGATGTTCATTTGCTTGATCAATGCTCGCATGCCTTGCTGATAGTGGATGACGGCGGCCATGTTATTGCGGCGGAGGACTTCGAAGCAAGCAAATAATATACTTGCGATGATGGCGAGCTTGGCGTTGGATTTGGTGGGCTCGTTCAGTCTCTGGTTCAACTCACGCAAGGCACCCCCATAGAGCTTCAAGGCGTGTTGGTAGCTCTGGTCATCAATCAGTTGAGGGCTGTATTTGCCACAGCGGTCCTGGTAATCCTCATGCAAGGTCCCCAATGCAATGATTGCGTTCCGGACCACCGGTTCCTCCTGACCCACTTTGAGTACGAGCTTCGTCCAGAAACCTGTTTCGGACCCTCCAGCAAAGGCGGGTACCGTGCAATATTGAAACCGGTGGAAGATACGGCGTTCTTGGGTAGTGCCTTGAAACGGCTTGGTGATTGAATTGGGTTCAAATAGGTATTCGAAGACAGCCGGTCGCCGCTGAGGTGGCAATACCGCGCTTGATGCTGAGCTGCTAGAGCTGTCCTTGGGGAACTCGTACCCGTCGCACTTGCGTCCGGTGGAGGTACATCGCTTACCTGGAGGTCAAGTGAGCACTAATACGGACAATAGAAAGAGAGACGTGGCTGGGGCCAAGTGACGGCACACTTACAGCTCGGTCTGGTTTCATCGCATTTAATCCTACGTATCTTCCCATCGTTAGCATTCCAATGCGATGTAACCAGTAGGAGAGCGGGGGAGGAGTCGACTCTGGCCAGAGACACGGAATGAAGATGGGGGACCGGTGCTGGCTCAGCTATCCACAGAGAGGGTCAAGGCTGTGGCGGCTGCCATACGAGCATTGAGCCGTGCACTTAAAATATGCGAGGCGGCCATTGGGTGGGGACGGCATGGAACGACTTCTTTCTTTGAACTCACCTTGCACGTCTTGCATCCCGTTCGTACTTTTGGTTTGCTAGCCCTCTTCCGGCGCGCCAAGGCCAGGGAGGAGCTACTGGATGACGAGTGCCTTTCCGACGCCCTGCCAGGCATTGATTCAACCCTAGTATAGGCAAGGTCTGGCTCAGGCACGGGCACATACTGTGGGACTGCCAGTCGTGAGGGGATTGGGATAACATAGGGGCCAGCATGACCTTGTGGTGGCCACATGGTGCGGGCGGAGTTGAGAGCGGGTGGCAAGAGGGCGCGTCAAAAGTACGAGGGGCGCCAGCGCAGAGTTTGAGTACCGACAGACCTGCGGCGGAGATGTGTCCAAGCTCGAAAAAGGATTTGCCAGTGGCCGGGTTGGTGGCAGTCGCCTCCGCAGTGGTTGGCTCGGGTCCTGGGTGAGCGTGCTATGTAAGTACTGGAGATGGATGATGGAGGGGCGAGGCGTGATGGAGCAACAACTGTTACGAAGAAGCAAGCTTGCGGAAATTATGTACGTATATACCAACGAAGGGAGTGTCAAATGCCGTCAATGTCCTGGTCGGACTTCTGAAAGGTCCTTTGTCGAAAAGGCAGCCTCGCAGGCTGCCTCAGAGTGTTTGGAGCCTCAGCTGGAAGAAGGGGCCTCGGGAGCGGGAAGCAGCCATTCAATAAGACTGCGCAGAGGTACAATTGGTAGTAGCACAGGCAAGGACGAGCACGGTCGACAAGGCCGGCAAGCCTCGAAAGCCCGGAATGGCGATGGTTTAGGCGGTGTCGCCGAGGGACCAGTTAACAGTGGATGATCGCTTGGGGGACAATAGGGCTGGCAGGAGACGATGGCGACCCGAACAGGAAGGGTCGTAGGCAAGTCCGAAGCGCCAGTAGTTGGAGCACGGTTATGAGCCGAGGCAACAGAGATTGGGGATGGGCACCAGTACGTGAGCAAGTCCTCTAAGCTCGTCGGTTGACGTTGGATTGAAGACAAAAGGACCTTTGGTGGGGGATGAAGGATGCGGGATTGCAAGCCAAAAGGCAAGTCAGCTGGGAATATGAAAGTGCGGGAAAACTGGAAACTGCTCGACAACCGCTACGGTGTCGGCGACACGCCCGTCCCGGCCTGGCTCCAATCACCCGGCGCCTCCGATTCGCTTCCGCACGGTCTAGCGCCCTCAACAGCCGCTGGATTGGTTGGATCGTAAACCGCTTGCATACATGAGGCAGCGCTGTGCCGCCACGATCACCACACCCAGTTGTTCAGGCTTGGATCTCAACTCACTCACTACCGAACCATTACCGACGACCCAAAGCCTTGCTGTCCGAGTGCGAGAAGGGCTTTGAAAGCATGACGTATTATTGGTCACTCATGCGAAGACCTAGAGACGCCACTGTGTAGATCCGATATGGCATGTAGCACTCCGTACTCTGTACGAATCTGGAGGTTCTCATAGCTGCATTGCAAGTTCTCGGTAACCTCTTGATATGTGGAAGTGGCTGATGGCGATAGATGTGTTTGCTGCCACATTGTCCAATGGCCGATGCACACATAAGATGGCAGTTTGCCCATCCCTTACCTCGTAAAGCATTCAAGACCCGGAATTTGAGTGCACACGCTCGCGCCGAGTTCTCACATGGGAATCCGAAGCTCATCCCGGTAGAAAGCGTCGATGTATGACCTGCTGATAGAACCAATTTGGAGATCTGGTAATCTTCAATCCCTCCGGCGCTCGTACCTCAAGGACTCTCTTCAGGCATGTACGGGAAGTACCCGGTACCCGTCCATGTTTTTGAGGTTTGTATGCAGGCTTCAATCCCATGAGTACCTGCTTGGAACACATGAGCCGACCTGGCATTCACCTTAACACCATGCCTAGCTCGCTAGGTTGCTGCGTTTGGCACGGCGGAACACTTTGATTCACAGACACTGGAGTACGGAGCGTCAGACAGCATGCAGTGAAACACGCGAGCTGGGCGGGTCGGTAAACCGCGTCGCGTGCTACTCAAGCCTGTTGCTCTGCACTACATAGTACACAGTACAACATATGCACAATCCTCATAGCTGCAGCGATTCCCCGTCCTAGCTTAGTTATCATGGTAAGATACGTTTCGTGTGAAAAGTGAACCATTTTCTGACATAATCCCATGACAGGCTTCTCTTCGTCGGCTTGCAAAGGACCATGCGAACTTACAATCCGCGCTTCCTCCCAACTACCTCTTCGCAGATGATGAAGATGGCTCCTCTTCAGATGATCTCACACAGCTTGTGATCCTTGTTACAGGCGCGGATGGCACGCCTTATGCATCGGGATTATGGCGCCTGAGCTTGAAAATGCCCATGGACTATCCCAAGAGTCCACCCAAAGCCACCTTCAAGACGCGCATATACCATCCAAACGTCGATGAGAAGACCGGCGCTGTGTGTCTCGAGACACTAAAGAGAGACTGGGATCCAAAGTTGACTTTGAAGGAC
Source organism: Cladophialophora yegresii CBS 114405 (assembly GCF_000585515.1). Lineage (NCBI taxonomy): Eukaryota > Fungi > Ascomycota > Eurotiomycetes > Chaetothyriales > Herpotrichiellaceae > Cladophialophora > Cladophialophora yegresii. Next base: position 1,707,156 of record NW_006913048.1, on the reverse strand, counting down.
ATCCTTGTCACCATATCATGCCTCTTGATTCAACCCAATCCCGATTCGGCATTGAATGCAGCCGCTGGAGCTTTGATACAAGAAGACTACGAAGCATTTTCAACGCAGGCGCAGTTGATGACAAGGATACACGCGCCCATCCCCCAGCATATGTTAGCGGCTGTTCAAGAAGCGAAGCGACGCGGTGAAGATGCTGACCACAAACCGGATTCAAAGCATGTGGTCAGTCAAGCAACGCCTGAACAAGATGACACGAAAGAAAATGATGCGAGTGGACCGGGCGAAACGTCCACATGTCCTCGTACAAGTTCGCAGGCTACTATCAGAGCAAAGCGGCCTCTGTCGGAACTACCGCTTCCCGAAGATTATGATGCCGGGAGGTTGTCTGACACCGGTTCAGAGCCGAGAAGGAAATCACCGAAGACGACGTCTGCAGACGTATCAGATCGGACAACAAACCCACAAGCCGTGGCAACTATAAACCAAGCCGAGAAAGCGACCGCGCTCGGAGAGGACGAAGCGGAAGGAAACAAGGTTGCAGACAAGCAGTCATGCCGTCCTCCATACCCATATCTTGTTTCTGGTCCCGTTGCAGTACGCAAACCTATGAACGGAAAGAGAAAAGGACAGCCACGCGTGGGGATTCGCAGGCTCTGATGTGTGTTGATCACAGACTATGGCGTTGTTTGCTATATTTTGAGGCTTTCGGTCCAAGCGTTCAAGCGTACTGTGTAGTCATGGATAATGAATGGGATAGGAACAGTATGGAGGCTGGTGAATTTAGCAACGCGTTGCCCTCGCGCAACAGGTTTAGCGATATGGTAACCTAGGAAGACACTCAAGCACAGAACCGGCTTTTTTTCTGTCTCAACAAACAACAGCGGTGGCTAGCCGGTGGACGTTGGCCGCGTTGTACCGGTCTCACGTGTGCGCATGGTCCAATGATGTGGGTGACACAACGAGGACGATTTGCATCATGGCACACGGTCCAGCCCCTCCAGCCTCCAACTGGCCAGCCACCATTTTAGGCCTAGCCTAGGCCCGGCTTAGCTGCGCATCATCTGCGGCTACCCCTGAACAACCCCTCGCAGCCCCCGCATTTTTGTTGTTTTCTAGTCTCATTCCGGGAAGGGACAAATAGAAGGCTAGAAGGGGGGGGCTGGAGGCATGGCGGTTGAGGCGAAAGGGGGTATGGCAACTCCTATATAGACTATCTGAATTCATATGCAGACCTTTTGACAGATAACATCCTCAAGACAACCTGCTCTACTGAATACACTCAATCATCATCGACGACCCTGCACAATTGTACCCGTCAGTCCCCCATCTTACAACGGTTGAGCAATCTTGATTCCAAGTACCTCCGAACCATCACCAAATATGCACACCACACAACTATCTCTATCCTTCCTCTCCCTCGCCCTCAGCTTTCTCTTCCAGGTCGGCACCGCCCAAGACACCACTCTATCAGCAGTGTCAGAGTATCCCGACGGCCAGCCGCAGGCGCCTCCCACTGCGGCGGTAGCCTCATCCTCCTCAGTGCCCTCGACGTCGTCCTACGAGAACCCCTTCACAATATACACCTCCATGACCAACTCGCTGGGCGTCATCACCGGCATGCCGTCCGTGGTGACTTCCCAGCCCACCCAACCGGCAGTCATCACGAGCCAGCCTCAGTCGCCCACACTGCCCAGCTACTCGGGGTACTACTACAACACGACCAGCTCAGCGTCGGTACCGGTATCGAGCAGCCCCACCACGCTGGCCACAAGCATGACAGCGGTCGCTAGTGGGACTTCGAGCAGTGAAGGAAGTTCCACTGGTAGCTCATCCAGCAGCTCTAGTCCTGCGATCCCGCAAGCCACTGGCGGCGCGGCGGCCTTGAACAAGATCACAGGAGCGGGCGTTGGCTTGGTTGTCGCGGCGCTGGGATTCTGCATGCTATGAAATGATGCTTTGCGCGGGTGGGGTGGAACCTGCTTCTTCTTTTCAAAAATATGAACCGATCACTATCTCGATCATTGTGAGACTTACGTGTTCTCGGCACGACGAATCACAGATCAGATGATTCTTACGAGCGATGAACTCCGCCGAACACGTCGAGAGAGCTGTTACAGATTGAAGGCGATTGGAGAATTGAACACGGTACGTAAATGGAACACGATATGGAAATGCAACACGAGCGAGGAGTTTGGGAGAACAGGTTTATGTGACTTGTAATTATGTCGCGTGCAAGGGATACGATACCCATTATGCCTTCATGCCATGGAAGCGCTCCAGCTGATGAATGGCGATTACATTGGGATTTGAAATCTGGCGACACTGTACGGGGTAGATGGCAATGATAAATCGGCCCGATTGAGGCTTTTGGCAATCGAACAGTAATAAACAAACATGGTTAAACAACATGCTCTTTCTTCCGTTCGGTCTTGTGATCTTGGGTAGGCACAGCCGGGGCATCTGAATGCAGCTCGATCATCCAACATGGGCCGATTTCGCTTCGAAAGTGACCTCTGTTCAGACAGTGGCTCCTATCCCTTCGACTTGTCAAACCAATACATGCCGTCAAGCCTTCTCCGCAATATGGACATGCTTTTCGGACATGCCGCTCTGAGCCTCCAGGCCTTGCAGTTCTTGACTGGCATCAATGTGTGATATGTTCTCGAAAGGCATGATTTTTTCCTCTCGGGCGTGGTCGCCGACAAACCACAGCCCGAAGTATACCACGCTGCTGATCGTACATCTAGATCCAGGCTGCGATCTGATGACGTGCCCGGCTGCTTGTCGGTGGCTCGTGACAAGAACATGATCAGCCCGTCACAGAGACCGAAGAGCTTAGTAGTCTGCTTGGAGAATCGGCTTAAGTATTCGTGGAGAGAAGCGGGCATGAGATGATCCTGCAGGACATGGGAGGTGCGCAAAAGGCGTTCTTCAAGATGTTCGACCGGCTGTAGGCTAGTAAATACATCTGGTTGCGAATTCAAACAGACTGATATCAAGTAGACTGAAAAAGACGGGCTGGCGAGCGTGCTCATGGCCGTACAGGCCACGCCTGTAGAGGTACAAATTTGCTTCGTTAGGGTTGTACCAAATGCCGCGATGCTGGGGTCCCGAAAGCGAACATGGCTTGAAGAGGTCAACAGTGAAGCCGGGTGGTACCTGGAACTTGCTGAGCGATAGAGCCATTCCTGTAACTCTGACACGACTTAGACCACGGACCTCGCTCAAGTCATTGAGCCCTCCGCAGTTCCGCTGGTGTGAGTTGGCATAGCCGCATATCGATAACTTGAGCGCCAACCGACACTGCGACACGGCATTCCATCCCAACGAGACTCGTCTTTGGATGCTGCCGTTTATGTGTCCTTTCTCCAGTCCATTCAAATCAAGTCAAACACGATGTATTCGATTTCTTATGCCCCTCCCTGCTGTTTCGCCCAGTCCGCGAACTCTCTTCTCTGCGCTCTGATATCCATGAATCCCACCCGCTCCTCCAGGCCTCGGAAGGGATTTGCTTTTCCGCCATCTCGTTCAATCTGTCCGGCCCACGCGCTCCAACTAACCGGCTTCAACGGGTCGGAGCCCAGCACGAGACCAAAACACGCCAGAAACACAGACACAAGGGTCTCGAGCTTGATGTCTAAAGGCAGTGCGGCATTCTTGTGGAGTTTGGTGGAGAGCGTTGAAAATTCGTGGGCGGAATAGGCCCTGGTATTCCTGTTAGTTGTGGATTCGGCATGGACTGAGAGGCTGCCTTTACGCATGGAACAGTGATAGGAGCCCGACGAGGACGAACAGCCGCGAGAGCGCCGTCATGCTGAGAGCTTTGTCGCTCGCGAGCAAAGTGCGACAAATACTATGCCCCGGATTTAACAAGTGTTTGTGCAGTTCAGATTCAGTGTGCAACCGCATCGAAAAGTGACAGTCATATCGGCCTCGGATAAATTGTGAAGCCATTCGGCTTAATGCGGCGTGTAACAGTTACTTAGACTAGGTTAGGGATTGGTCCGCCGCTTTAAAGCTCAATGCCTCAGCCTTGCTCTCCGCAGCGTGAACGGCCCTGCCACCTGCATCCTGCCACCTGCATCCTGCCACCTGCATCCTGCGTCCGAGGTAGATTCTACTGTGTACTGTAGGAGCCGAGGCCGACGGAGGACAATGTAAATCTCACGCTTTGGTGATTCTAATGTCATGGTGCTACAGTAGGTCTACTCATGCGATGGCGTGCTCGCTACGCCGTATCGTATGTAAGTCAGCGAAGCGGCCATCTGTTAGCAAACTTTGCCGATAACGGACCAGTCCACTTCTCCTGGATGTATCAAAGTTTTTGTACCATAGTACCCATTCAAGGGACAACCAAAGTACTGCGGTAGACGCACTTCGTCTTTGCTCCTGACCTTCTCCATGCAGGTCTCCCCCTCTCTCTATCCAAAACACTTCAACTACCAGATTTTTGATCCCACCTTCGGTGCCGACCCTCCCTCGTGGCTACAATACTGTACCGACAATGTTGAACTCCATCACCAACTTCTCGAACGATCCAGGTGAGCATTCCGTCTGAGTACTTAGCCACACTCAGCTGAATCCACTAAAATCATATCACAGTTGCTGTCGAAAAGACGCTCAAGCTACTTCAATCGACCGCCCAGATCGCGGCCAATATCGGCTACACGTCCCCAGACGAGGCTACCTTATGGACGGTGGCCAAGAATCAATTCGCTCTGGGTAAGCAGATCTCATCACTGCATTGTACTGCATTGCCGCATGACCTATGCATTCGCCCCACATACAGCCCTGCTGTGTACATCTCTTTCCGACATATATTTCCTGACCCGCGCGTGAACCCCGACTGCGTTTCTAACATTGAATCTAACACACCTACCTACCAGCGCGTCGCTTCTTCCGCCTCGTCAAATGGATCGACTGCTTCAACAACGGATACGCACAATACGAGCTATACCAGCATCCGCGTGTCAGTAGCGAGAAGGCAGCGACCGGGGGTAACGCCACTTCGGCACAGAACGGTCTTCACTTCCTCCTCGTTGTGTCGAAGTGGTCGTTGCTCGGGGCCTATCTCTTCGTTGAGATGTTCACGATCGTCGACGCCGTGGCTGGCACGTGGAGGCCCTGGGCTGTAGCCACGCAGACCGAGGCGCTGAAGCTGTGGTTCTACGCCCTGGCCGTCTCTGTCATGTTGGATCTGTACGAGATCTTGGTCGTCTACTCGAGCGACTCGTCAGCACCGGTACCGGCAACGACACCATCACAGCCAGCAAGCACGTCCAAGGGTTCACCAATCAAGGAGGACGAAAAGCAGGCAATGCGAAGCACCAAATCTCCCCCCAACGCAGCTCCCGCTGCGGGTACGGACTCTTTCGCTTTCAACGCGGCCAAACGACGGTCGACGTACAGACAGCTTGTTATTGACGGGTGCGATCTGCTCATCCCCGGAGCCGCAGTGGGATGGTTAGCATTGGATCCCATCACGGTGGGTGTCGCCGGATCGATCAGCGCGCTGGTTGGCGGCTCGGAAGCATGGGCGCGGGTCAATGGGTAGAATGAACATGGTTGAAGCCAACGTGAAGTCAATCAACGATGCTGGGGCTCATACAGTTCAGAGAAGACTTCATCATCTTGTCGTCGCGACGCGACGCAAACGTCTCATTACACAACGCAAGCTATATTAATCTACCTCCGATGCTTTATGCCTGCCATCTCCGTCCTCAATCCAGGTTCTCATAATAACTCTCATCCTGGTTCAGCAGGTAAAACGGGTCCGGCTCCGGCTGGCCATGCCCACCATGCCACACGGGGCTGGGCAGGCTCGACAAGCCGCCGCCCGCCTGGGGGGAATCCGCAAAGATATGCTCGAACGTCTTGGCCCACTGGACACGGTTGTTCAGGCCCTCCAACCCCCAGAGCTGCTGCAAGAAATGCAGCATCGACGAGTGCGTGTACGCCGAGTTGTCGGCGTACGAGGTGCCCTGGTCGTGGATCAGCGTGTTGGGCGTGATCCACGGCGAGATGGCAAACGCCGGCACCCGAACGCCCAGCCGCGTAAAGTCGTAGCTCACGTTGTGGCCGTCGGACTTGCCGCTGAACGTGATGCCGTCTTCGGGCGCGGGGATGTTGACGGGTGGAGGGACGTGGTCGGCAAAGCCGCCGTGTTCGTCAAAGTTGATGATCAGGCTGCGGTGGTGTCAGTACGCGAATCTGCTTGACAAGAGGAGGGGGGGAGTAAACTACTCACAGCACGTTGTCCCAGTAGGAGGAGTTGCGGAGCGAGTCGTACAGGTGCTTGATCATCATCTCGCCGGCGGCCATGTTGCTGGTCGGGTGCATCGAGTCGATGGTGCAGCATTCCGGGTTGATGTACGAGAACTGGGGCAGGTTGTTGTTGGCCAGGTCCTCGTAGAACTGGTCCGCGTGCACGAGCCGGTCCATCGCGTTGTCCTGCACCCACTTGTACATGTACGCGTCGATGATGTCCGTCTCGTAGTAGTTCTTCCAGGTGATGTTCTTGCGCGACAGCGACTCGAAGATCGACACGGCGCAGTCCGTGCCTGTCGTGTTGCTGAACCAGCCCGCGGATTGGTCCGTGTTGTCGACGTACCCGCAGCTGGAGCCGGACGTTGCGAACTGCCGGTTCGGATTCGTCGGTCCGGGGTGTTCGGCGTAGTAAGAGTCCCAGAAGGCGTAGTTCTGCGCGAGCGTCATCAGAGTCGTCGCCATGTCCGGGTCATACGCCTTGATGACAAAGGAGCTGTCTCCCGGCGTGGCGTTGTATCTCTCGGATTGGCGTTCGATGAAGCCAGACATGTCGGGCACATCGTCGGCCGTCGGCTCCCACTTGCGGTAGATCTCGTAGCTGGTGCCGGCGAAGTTGTGGTCCGGGTCTTTCAGAGGGACTTCGGCCTCGTACTTGCCCGCGCAGATCAACAACGGCTCGTTCCACACGGTCCAGTTGGGGTTGGTGAATTCGTTGCAGTATGACACGTTGCGCAAGTTGTCGATGTCGGGGTTGAAGTCCCAGTACCCTACTTACCGTTAGAAGTTGCCGATGCAGCAAGAGGTGACAGGGCAGAGTCTGGCGCGCTGCAGGGTCCCGACTTCGAGACGACTCACCAGCAATGTTGTCAAAGGAGTGGTTCTCCATCATGAGATACACGACATGCGTGATTTTGCTGCTCAAGGTTGACCATGTCGACGCCCGGCGGTCGACTGGGATGGCAAGAGTGGAAGAAATGAGCGCGGAGGCACTCAAGACAGAGAGCGTGGAAAACATCTTGACAAGAAACTGCTCCCTCTGGGTTGTAACCTTCGGTGGTCTGCGGCGGCCCTCTTCCAGCCAAGTAGCGGGTTACCGACCTTTTATGCCCTGGTCCGTCGTGCTTCGCACCGAGCCTCGTGCAGCACGTCTCAACATGCCGACATACCCTGACGGCTTTCTGCCGGACTTGAGGAAGTAGGTGTATGTGCACACGTCGTCATGGCTCCTCATCCTGCGTTCTCGTACAAGAGTTCGCAAGCGAATGCTGTGTCTGATCGTCGACACGTTGCTTTCAGGCCTCGACTCCTCGCAGTGTCTAACTGCCGACATTGTCACCTTCTGTGTAGGGCAATACAGTCCGTTAGCGATCGACCGCATGCCACGCTCGTGTATGGACAAGGACATTCGAGGACCCGTCCGTTGAACTGTTGGTCTCATGGGACTTGACATGAAGAGGAAGCTATCAACTTGATAGCCTCGTCAAGGTTCTTCGCAGCAGTAAAATCCTACCAACAGAAGCGGGACTTGCATTAGCAGCGTGGCGCCATGCAGGGATGGAAGCTCCAGCGTCGATGAGTCTTAGCCGATGCTTGTCTCGACTTGCCTCGCTTGCTTCTTTGCAGCCCTGGCCTTGGCTAGAGTGCGCCGTATCCCCAGACCTCCAATCATCTGCACGTGCCTAACCCTAACCGCGCTAACCGGCGAGCTCTGAATTTTGCTCACTCAAGACAATCCCACGTTTCTCTTTGACAGGTCGTAGGCAACACGACGATCCTGTCTGCTGCTACAGTAGCTAAATGGTCCCGGCGACGCTTTGCATGCAATAACCCAACACAATGCCCCATCTGGAAGGTAAGAGACGGGAGGAATGCCTCGCTTCCCAGCACAGTCTACGTTACATTCGTACAACGATCAAGGTGCGAGGAGATAACAACCGGTGAGTTCGCGATGAGAAAGATTGGAAGAGGATAGCGACGGCCAGACAACATCCCGTAGGCCCTTGGATCTTTCCCAGAATCTTTTCTCCGTCCTCAATCATCGACTTTGTTCGCCGCGGGAGAAAAGACCCTTTTAGCCAGCACTATTTCGCGCGAAATATCTTACACGAGAAGACTTTCATAATGTCAATCGAGAGCTTCGAAGACACAAACGCCATGGCGTCCATGCTCAAAGCGCTCATGAAGCACCCATACACACCCGTCCCCGTTGACACGGAGAAAGATGCCATGCTCGCCCAGGCGACGACAACATCCCCAGCCTCAGACGAAGCCGCCGAGACGAGCAGCCAGTCCTCTGGCGAGACCGTCTGCGAGACAACACCACCCTCGAGCCCGCACCGCGACCACACGCCAGTCAACGCGCGGATCGTCAGCGACGCCATCATCGGGCTCTCGGACGGTCTGACCGTCCCCTTCGCCCTGACGGCCGGCCTCTCGGCGCTGGGAGACACCAAAGTCGTGGTCTTCGGCGGCCTGGCCGAGCTCATCGCCGGCGCCATCTCGATGGGCCTGGGCGGGTACTTGGGCGCCAAGAGCGAAGAAGCCGCCTACAACGCTACGTACCGATCGACACGCAGACAGGTCCTCGAGTCGAGCGGAGGCAGCCTGTCTTCAGAAGTCACGTCTATATTCGCGCCTTACCATCTCCCTCCCTCTCTGCTCAAGGACTTCACGCATCAGCTCATCACGTCCAACAGCCCCGACGTGGTAGTCGACTTCCTCATGCACTTCCAGCACAATACGCCCGAGCCGGCGGCCAGCCGGGCGGTGACTTGCGCACTGACGATCGCGCTGGGATACTTCATCGGCGGCTTCGTGCCGCTCGTGCCATACTTCTTTGCCAACAACGTCACGCATGGGCTGGTCTGGAGCATCAGCGTCATGATCATCGCGCTGTTCGCGTTCGGCTATGTCAAGACCGGGTACGTCGAAGGCTGGAGAGGGTGGCGCTGCGTGCGGTGCAATCTCTGGGGTGCGGCACAGATGGTCATTATTGGCGGCGCGGCAGCTGGGTGTGCCATGGGTGTTGTCCGCTTGTTCAGTCAGAGTGGACTGATGTAAATTACTTCTCAGTACGTAGGCGTTGGCGTTGGCGTTGGGAGCGATAGGGTCGTTCAGGCCCACGGGAGAAAATTCAGGCAGGCGCATGTGGGTAAGCAATTCAGATTTCAGATTTCACAGTCAAGCATTTGCCATCCGCGACTGCATGTGCTCCACAGTTCAGCATATCCTTCTTGACTGTGGATACGCATAAGTGGCCCTCCAGCCCGGCACCGGGACCCAGGTCCACTTCCATGATCATGGTACATTACCCAGCATCCCGTGGTGTTCTTTCTGGCCAATGGGTGTTTCATATTAGAGAAGGTGGCCGTATAGTCTTGACCGCAGGCCTCGGCTCGATGAGTTCTTTGCAGTGGGCTTCAGCATGCATGCGTGCTCCTCAAAGACATGCCGCATGTACCGAGCCGGAGAGCGCATCCGCGGGTGGCACTGAACACCTTCGGTTCGCGGTACCTCGTACGAGTTACTCATACGTGTGCGCGTGCTGGAGCACCGCACGTGCTGCTTCTAGAGCCGCCATGCCCTGACGATCATAGCCGAGACCCACGTCACGGTGGAGAAGTTCAGAAGAAGAAGGTAAACGGGCTGCGGCCTCGAAGCAGGTCCAATCGAATTATTCTACCACTACTGCAGTCTCGCTCCTCTGGCGTCACATTGCTTGCTTTGCACCATTACGCAGGAAGGCCCCTGTAGGACAATCCGTCGGCTTGCAGTCTGCCGCCCACTTCGCTACCAATATTCAGGGCACGTCATTTCCAGTTTTCGCGTCATACGGATAGGGGCTGGTGTAGTTGAAGGTGGCCACCTTTCCCTTGTAGTTGTTGACCACTGATTTCAAAACACCCTTGCCGTGGGCACAGGTGGATGAGTTGGTGGGAATCGGCCACGTGGCTACGTATTGGTCGTCAGAGAGCGGACCAGGGTATGACGAGTTGAAGAACAATCCCTTGGTGTTGACGTTGGCGTTCTTGTAACTGCACGGCTTTGTTAGCACGGGCCGGATGTGCGATTCGCGCAGGAACTCACCCAGTCTTGTTGGCAACAAGCTCGAAAACATTGGCGTGGCAATCCCAGCGACCGAGGGATGGGAGACCCCAGTTCTGAGAGACCGTCGCGATGGTCGAGTAGTGGTTGTAGAAAGTGTTGTCCTTGGTGCCTTTCAGGTGTGCGGGAATGGCACCGCCAACGAGGATGGAGAAGATCTTGTTCTGGATGCCGTAAGATTCGTTCTCATCGAACGTCAGCAGCAGGAGGGTGTTGTTCCAGAAGTATTCATTGCTCATGAGGGGCTCGACGAAGTTCCGCAGCCATGTCGAAGAAAAGGTGATGTTGGTATCGTGAGCGTCCTAGGCGATTCATCAGTACCTATCGATTGAGAGTCTAGCGATGCCGAGAATGAAGGGTACATAGTGGAACTCAGGAACCTTACATTGGTCATGTTGGGAGTTATAAACGCCCATTGGGGCAACTTCTTGTTCGCGAGATCGCTCTCAAAGCCATCGAGACCTTTGATCATGGCTCGGCGAGTGGCGTTGTTGGTGATGGACTTGTAGAGGATCAAAGGATTGTGCTTGCGAACATAGTCGTTGGCAAAGGTCTGCTGGTTGGAGTAGTTGAAGCCTTGGAATCCTGGAAAGGGGAGGTCCTCCTGGTACTCGGCCCAGGAGATTCTCTTGGTCTCGAGTAGATCGACGATTGTGGCCACGTTGGCTGGGACCTGGTTGAAATCATCATTGTCCATGCCAAAGGTGTCGCCTCCGGCTGCGGCACAGTAGTTTGGCTCAGAAGGATGAGTGACAGCAAAGTAGTTGGTCAGAGTGATTCCCTGAGCTGTGCATTGTTAGCACTGAAGAACAACACGCGGACGAGCAGACTTCATGAAATCCACCTCACCGGTCCGAGGCTAGGGGACGACTTACAAGCAAGGAACTTCTGGTCTGAGTCGCCAGAAGCAGCGGAGTAGTCGGTGTTCTCCAGCCAGATCTGATAGAAGCGGTTGAACACCAGACCCTTGACATTGCTCACCGGCGAGAGGCTGGTCGCCGTGGCGGCTGATTGTTCAATCTGGGTGAGCGTAGGTTCAATCGTCGAGACAGGGGGGCGAGACTGATACGGAGAGGCAGCTGCTAAAGCGCTCGCAGCAACGAGCAGAGCACTTGTCTTCATCATCTTGCGTGAAATTCTTGCGGAGCCAACAAAATCTTACGATGGATATCTCTGAGCAGGAGAGAGAATGGTCCCTCGCCCGAGGGCGACGGACGGCATCTTTTATGCGTCTGCTCACAAAGGCAGGCGAAAAAAGTTCCATGTCAGAGACTCGCGAGGATCCTGCGAGCTTCATTGCCGCAGAGCCACAGCTGGGAGCATGCTCCCTGCGTCGAATCAAGTTCCTAGACAGATACAGCAGCTCCATGGCCCGCGGCTCGCCTGTTCTGGCAACTCAATGAGACTGACGCAGGTGGGAGAGAAGGAAACCACCAAACAAAAGTGTAGACTAAGCTTTAGTGCCATGGCGCCTAATCCGGGCCGGCCAAAGCTTGAGCTTCAGTGGGGCAGTGACGCAGCATGAGCGGGTCGGTGACCGACGCTAAAAGCTCGTGCCAAGGCCTTGGGCCAACCGTGCGAGCTCGACGGGGCACGTGTCCCTTGCCGACTCTTCCTTCTCTTCATAAACCCTCGTGCTGCAGCATCGGCCAGCACGGGTACAGTGATTAAAAAAAATTCTTTCTGATAGGATGGAGATGAGGGGAGCTCTCTCAAGCGGCATGATGTTCCGGGTTCTGTTGGCAATCGGCAATGACGAGCGATGCCTAGAAGGTAGGCCACAAGCGAGAGACGAGAACCAGCCTTGCCATGCTCTGATCGAACAGCCATTCGTGCTGCAACACTCACCCACGCAGTTTCTGGATAAGCGACGTCGGATACGACAGGTGTTAGCCTGGATTGCTGATGATGGAGCAGCTTGATTCTTGCCCGCGAATCATGTGTTATCGCTCAGCTTCCGCCGTGGGAGTCGGAAAAAGTCGACATGGGTGGCAAACTTGAGGACACGCCCCGTTTGGAAAGAAGCAGTGTCCTTCACCTTTATTCTACACCCTGTTCAAAGACGGAACCTCAACTTTAGTTTCCAACTCCAAGCATAGAAAATGGCTCCGGATACGTCTGCCGAGAAGAGTGCCATTACAGGGCAGACCCATAGTGCCACGTCGGAGGGCCAGGGCTCACCTGATGCGAAGGATCGCGGTCATCAGTCCAATGTCTCACGAGGGCGACGAGTATACCTCGCCATTGTTCTGGTTCTTGTTGTTGTCCTGGCACTGGCATTGGGCTTGGGCCTTGGTTTGGGATTGAAACACTCCAGCAGGTCGAACTCAGACGACTCCCCAGGCTCGCCCTTGCCGTCAAGCCCTCAGACACCGAGTGAAGACTCACAAGCATCACTGTCGGTACCAACATGGAGATCGAACGTGGAAGACTATACCCTCGACACTGCGAGCTGGGACTTCCACGCGCCACCAACCACGCGAGAATATAAGTTCACGCTCAGCGAGGTTCAATTATCCCCTGATGGTGTGTTCCGTACGATGATTGCCATCAATGGGCGCTTTCCGGGGCCATTGATTCGCGCCAACATGGGTGACCGCCTCATCATAAACGTGCAGAACAATCTGCCCAACGGCACCGCTATCCACTGGCATGGTCTATTTCAGAACGGTACGAATTGGATGGATGGCACTTCAGGAATCACTCAATGCCCGATCCCGCCTAATGGAGGCAGATTCACCTACAATTTGTGAGTATTCTGGAACCCATCTCCTATGGCAGAGTCCACGCTGTGACTGGTCCATGCACACCTGTGTCCTGGCGTGCTGACCTAGATGTAGCACTCTAGAGAACCAATTCGGGACATACTGGTACCATACCCATTATTCCACCACGAATGGTAAGTCAATCCGAAACTGCAAGGGGCCGGTCCTCGTTCTGCTCCCCTACGTTACCTTGCACCGCTGACGGCGAACTAGGGGATGGTCCTGTTGGCCCACTGGTCATCCATTCACCCGATGAAGTCAAGATGCAAAAGTACTACGATGTGGACCAAGTTGTGCTCCTACAGGACTGGTATCATGACTATAGCCAGGCGCTTTTGCCCGATTACCTTGCGAGCGGTAGTGAAAACGGCGAACCGGTGCCAGATAATGGCTTGATTCAGGTCAGTCTTCCAAGATGCATTCATGTGCTGAAATTCATCGAACGACTGTCCTTCCTCACGCTGATTGATCCATGCTAACAATGGACCAGGGCACGAACTATTTCAATTGTTCATCTCTCGATTCTGACAGCGGCTACGTGTGCGAGCAAAATTCAACACGTGCAGTCTTGACGGTAGAGCACGGCAAGCGCTATCGTTATCGACTCATCAACGCCGGCGCCTTTGCGACCTTCCAGTTCTCTATTGATAACCACCCGTTATCGGTTATCGAAGCCGATGGCACTGCGACCGAGCCGCTGTCTGTCCATCGTGTCGACATTGCAGTCGCGCAGAGATACTCGGTCGTCCTCAACGCCAACCAATCCTCCGCATCGAACTACTGGATTCGAGCCCAGCTGAATACTTTCTGCTTCGGAGACGATAACCCGGTCCTCGACGCCGACGCTCGCGCTCTTATAACCTATACGAACAGCACGGCGGCGCCCACGGACTCTGTCGACTGGAAAGACGCACTAGACGTCGAGTGTATTGGCCTCAACTCGTCGCTGTTGACCCCAATGTTCGAAACCGAGGCGCCGCCCGCCACGATCATGTATGCCCTCGCCGCGAATTTCCAGATCGGCGACTACGCCATTGATCGCGCCTACATCAACGGGACCTCGTGGGTCATGTCCGCCGTGCCGACGCTCAACCAGGCAGTTGCTGGCCTTGAGGCGGCGAACTCCACCTTCACAACGTTGGGGGTCAGCTCGGCCTTCAGTGCTAATCAATATGTCATTGACGTTCCTGACGTGGCGATCGTGGATCTTCTGATCACCAACTACGACGAGGGCGCTCATCCTTTCCATCTGCATGGCCACAGCTTCTGGATTGTTGCCACGAGTCCTGACCAATACTTTGACTGGTCCACATACCCGGCGCTCAACACGACGCTCTCTAACGTGTTGAAGCGCGATACCATCATGATTGATGCGTTTGGTTGGGCACTTGTTCGGTTTGTTGCCGACAATCCCGGCTTGTGGGCGCTGCATTGCCACATAAGTTGGCATATGGAGTCCGGTTTGCTCATGCAGTTCCAGACGAGGAATGATATCATGAGGACATAAACGTTGCCCACGGATGTGCTTGGGCTCTGCTCGGCCTGAAGCCACAAATCCATGTACGTGTGTAGTGATGAATAAAACTTACCGGATCTTGCAAAATATTTACTTGCCTGCCCGTTCTCCTCCCCGCCTGCCTGCCTGTCCGTCTCCCTATTCTAGCGGATGTCTGACCCCATAGCGACCGAGATCTTATCAAATGGCTAGCCCCGCCTCTCGGCGAACCTAAGTCGCCACAAAAGCCCCGCTCATTATCGCCTAAGCAGAAGCAGAAGCAGAAGCCGGAGCCGGAGCCGGAGCCGGAGCCGGAGCAGGAGCAGGAGCAGGAGCAGGAGCAGGAGCAGGAGCAGGAGCAGGAGCAGGAGCAGGAGCAGGAGCAGGAGCAGGAGCAGAAGGACAAGACTTGAAAGGCAGAAAATGCTAGAGTCCCGGCCAATATATCTATAGGCAGACCCCCATCGTTTATACTCGTCTCAAGGGCCATTTTTTGGCAGCTTCGCCTGCAGTCGACCATCGGCCAGGCAGAAGAAACGCTCTGAATCTGTATAAGGCAAGCGGGCACTTACTGGCGCAAGCACGCAACGTGGAGCATGAATCAGGATGATCTGATTGCGTTGTAGCCGTCCCGACAACAAGATCCAGCTAAGGCAGCGCTGACGTGGATGGTGTTTTGTCTAGCTCTTTGATAAGGATCAATAGATAAACGGACGACTGGGAAGCCTTGGTCCCCCCCTTCGGAGAATTGCAGCCACAACGGGACGGGTCCAAGGTCAGATAGAGATGCACTTCGTAGGGAGAGTCATATATGTTTAAATTACCGTCTAATGACGTGTTCTGCATCGTCCCCTTGCTTCCTCTTCTTCCACCACCTTCTGCCAGTGAACAGTGCGAGGAAAGCGAAGAGAACACCTAAGACAGAGCACACGATTGCTACTTTCTTGCCGGTGTCGCTGTCCGCGCCGCCGCCGGTCCGGGTTTCTGTAGGACTGCTCACGGAGCTGATGTCACCCGTGGGAGACACAGTTAGCGTCGTGTGCGACGTGGCGGTGTGTATAGTGGAGAATGTTGTGGGAGTAGCTTACATTTGACGTCAGCACAGGTTATCGGCCTGTTCATCCCAGCAGGGCAGTGGTGCACACCAAGGCGATGGCGAGCGCAAGTGCCAAAGCGAGTCTAAGGGAGCACTCACTTGATCTTGCTGCAGTGGATGAAGGCTCGGATGTAGCCGTCACAGTGCTGGTGACCACTGTGGTGGGCGTGTTCCCTGGCGAGGCCTCTGAAGTGGCTCTCGACGAGTCTGAAGTCGAAGAGGGATTGCCATCGACGGTCGTAAGCGTTGTGGCGGTTTTCGTGTCCGCAGACGGGGCCGTCTGAGAGGTGGTTGGAGACTTGGATGAGCTGGTCAGAGTCGGATAGTCGTTCAAGCTGGCTCCATCGATATGGCAGTAGCCGTTATACAATGATAGCCCGTCCTGGAGGTCAACAGTGTTGGTCGTGCAGCCGGAGTAGATGCATGACGTCAGGTAAGATGAGGCTGTGGATTGTAGATCTGTCCGGCAGAACAACGAGTCCAAGCCGGCGGACAAGACGTTGTTGAGGCCGATAGCACTGCCAGGGCAATTGATCAGCCAGTATTCGCCGCACCAGATGCAGTGTTGGACACAAGGCCGAACGGAGCTAAAGGCTGGCTGAGCAGTGATGGAGACGGTCGAGTCCGCTTGACTGGTCTGGATGCACGACGTCGTAAAGACGAGAATGATTTGGATGATTAGTGCAAGAACGCCATGAGGCCGATCCATGGCTTCGACAACAAGAGCTTCGTGATGGAGCCGCTGATACGAGAAAACAGTGCGAGGTGCGGGACAAAGGGCACAACTCGGATCAGAGACCAGAACCTCACAGCCTGGCGTTTTGAGGAATCAATTCTCGTTCCTCGGGCTGGCACAGTGCTGAGGAATGACTTAGGTCGGAGGGAAGAATTCGGGTCCGACAAGAGATCAGATACTTGAGGACAAAAGACGGCATGAACCAGAGCGTGAAGAGCGCGAGATGAGGGCTGTTAACAAGAGGTTGATAAGTTCAGGTCACCCACCGATGACGTTGGTCTGTCTGCCTCGCTTCCTGATAGCTGTTCTGCCGATATGCGACGCTGCAGTGCACCAGTAGGAGAACCTCACGAGGCGCCTTGCTGATTGCGAGTTTGCCTACTCGTATTTGCGAAGCCACCAGTCTTGGCTTCCGCTTAAGGACGGCAGCACCTACTGCAAAAGCGCCTGGGCTCGCCTTCGGAACCCAGTAGAAGCATCAAACCTGTTTTAGAAGGATTTTCTGCACAGCTGTAATGAGCATGGCCCGAAGAAGAGCATCTCGGTTTCTCGGCCGCTATGTTTTCAGACTGTCAGTGGTCCGGCGTTCTCTGCCGCCCGCTACCCTACTTGCGTCTGATAGACTTTAGTGAGGGTCACAATACTGCGGATGGGGCGAGCTCTTTGCAATGATGGCTAATGCAGCGGATGCCATTTAAAGCTCATCGAATCGTCCTTTAGATTCTCGTTCAGCCTTGTTCATTGACTTCGGGGGAGCCTCCAGCCACCCCACCGCAGAGTCAATGCAATCGATGGGATCGGCATCAATGCAAAAGATAAGTTGATTGAGACTTCGTGTCAATATGTCCGTCAATTAGTACAGACAACAATCCCGTTCATGTCAAGAGAAGCACGGCGAGGCTGACAAGTCAAGAGGAGGTGTGCTAGATTTAGGAAGCTTGATCAAGCCTAGCGGAGACATTGGCACACTAGTATAAGAACGTACTAGTCAGGGACAAGGGAGGCGCGTCGGCTCAAGCCCTAAGGGATGAAGACGAGGACCGCAAGAGTCTGGAGAAGCGTGTTTGTCCTTCATCAAACACTTTCATTCATTCCTTCGTGCCCATTCACTCATTTACACTCTTTACTCGGTTTCTTCTACCCTGCAGTCACTCCTTCTCCCCCACGTCGTCCTCGTAATCACAACACCCTCCACAATGCAACTTCGCGAGATCCTCTCCACAGCTCTGGCTACGGCACCGCTGGCAGTGTCCGCAGCCGGCACACTTGGTTTTGCCGTTGGGAACACCAACCCCGACGGCTCCTGCAAGGTGCAATCCGACTTTGAAGCCGACTTCCAGGCCATCCAGAGCAACACCGATGCTCAATTAGTCCGAACCTACTCCTCGTCCGATATCTTTGGCAACCCGTGCCATACTCCCTCAGAGGTGCTCCCAGCTGCTAAGAATGCAGGTATCAAGGTGCTATTGGGCATGTGGTGAGTGGGACGCGCACAGATATAAGAGAACGGCATTGATGTGTATTTTCACGGTAGGCCCGACGGCGGTGCATATGACAAGGAGAAGGCAGCAATCGACGAAGCAGATCCGACTTCATTCGGCGATACGCTCTACGGCATCACAATCGGCTCCGAGGGCATGTATCGTGGCACATACGACGGCGATCAGCTCCTAGGCTGGATCTCCGACATGCAAAAGTCCTACCCTGATACACTGCTCGGGACCGCGGACAGCTGGAACTGCTGGAATAACGGGTCCATGGACGCCATCATCACCAGCGGCATCCAGTTGATGTAGGACCTGCCTGTTAGAATCTACCTTCGAGAACAACGCTGACGCCGTGGCCTACAGTCTCGCCAACGGGTTCGCGTACTGGCAATACCAGGACATTTCCAACGCCACAAAGACTTACTTTGACGACATGGCCGCAGCGCTCGGCCACGTCCAGGACGTCACAGGCAGTTTGGACAAGGTGCATTTCATGAATGGCGGTACGTTACTACTCCACCGCAGAAAGCAAACCACCGAAGAGTCTCAAACTAATATTTTTCTTTTCCGTCCACAGAAACCGGGTGGCCCGGCACAGGCGGCTCCGACGCCGGCGCGGCCAAAGCAGGCGACGACAACATGGAGACCTACTGGCACTCGGCCGTCTGCGGGCTCTTGGACTGGGGCGTCGATCTCTTCTGGTTCGAGGCCTTCGACGAGCCGAACAAGGCCGATGCCATCGGCGACAACGGACAAATAGCGAGCGAGAAGCACTGGGGCAGCTTCAACAGCGATCGCTCCCCCAAGTTTGACATGCATTGCTAGATTGGCTGCTGAGATATCTGCTCAGGTGAAGGGATGAGATGCATGGCTACTGTGCTAGATTGGCTGCGGAGATAAGAGATATCTGCTCTGGTGATCGCCAGGCCAGTTGGAGACATGTGTTTTGCATAAGGTAGTACATGGTGTACATTTGGCTGCAGCGCCGGTCTTCGGGTTGGGTATGACCAGGACCGCGCACAGGAATAGTACCTCATCTCACGCCACCCCTGGAGTACTCCTTGGTTTCAGCAATCAAGGGGCCACATTCGCACATTCAGACCGGGAAAGGATTGACCGAGAGATGTGCTGACAGCTTGACATGTGTCCTGAAGGGTCAAAACAGCGGTAGACAAAAATTCTGTTGAGCAGATCTGCAAGTCTACTCGTACATTTGTGTTCAGGTCCGTCCGAGATACAACCCCTACAGAAGGCTGACTGCAGTCCTTCCCGATGTAGTCCGCACTCGTATCCGTCCTTTTACTCATAGTGGTCCGATTTGTGCAGTCTGTCCATTGAATATACACTGTATAGGTGGACAAGCGTCCCAGCCAGTGGCTCGTGGCTCGTACAATACATGCCCAACCGTGCTCATTATCCCGTATAGCTCGTACTCCGAACGGGGCCGCTTATACCCGGTGCTGTGCGGACGCCCGATCCCAGTCCATGTCATGCATCCATATGCTCCGCTAACAAAGGACGATAAGATTGTTTATCTTTCAAATGTGACTATCACCGCCTCGACCGGGACCGGCTACTTCGCCTTGTTCTTCGATCGGAGGAACTTTCACTACCTGGATTCAGAAGTTAATAACCAGTTCACGTCCTTGGGATTAGTGGTGGGTGTTACTCACTTGAGAATCTGGAATCCGTATAGTAAGAGCTGTCGTAGGATACCGAGCTGGTCTTATCGCTGTGCCGGTTCTTCCTTTTCATGCCGAGCCATAGCGCCAAAGCGCCTAGACCGGCAGCCATCCAGCCCGCCGTGCCCCAGCCGCTCTTTCTCTTCTCTTCCACCACCTCGGACCTTGCAGGCTTGGTGCCGAACCACGTCCGTCGGCCTCTGCCGCCGTGGTGGGAGTGCCTTTCGACGTAAACTTCCTCCTCCGTTGTGCGTCTTCTTCTAGGGCCGAGTCCGAAGATGGCTAATAACCCGTCGATCAGACCTTTGAAGATGCAGCAGGCGCAGAAGAGGAGGAGCAGGAAGATGCCGACAATAACGCCGATCACGATGCCTGCAATTGCGCCGCCACTGAGGCCTCCCCCAGAATCGGTCTGTGACCCCACAATGATGCTGCCGTCCGTACTCACGGGGGTTACGAACGGCTGCGTGGTAGTTGCGCCTCCAATGCTCGTGACGGTGACCAAGGTGTTGCTAGTCGGTCGAATCGGAGCGCTGGCTGTGTTGGTGATGACCGTGGTCACGGTATAGAGACTGCTGTAGAATCCCGAACTGCCTCCGCCTACGGCTGCGCAAATACCAGCCGCTTGACAGAACTGTCCAGAGAGGCAGCAGACGTTGCCGCAAGGCGTCTCGCCCAGAGAGTACGAGCAGCTGAGTGTGGTTTGGGGGATGTATGAACTGAACGTCTGTGTAACAGTCTTGAGATCCGTCTGTACGAAGGTCGTGGTGTAGTATTGCCATTGTCCTGCAGCGGTGGTGGCGGCGGTTCCACCTGTTCCACCTGTGCCAGCGCCGCACTGAGCTTGGTTGTTGGCATCAGTGTAGCAGACTTCGTCGGCTTCACAGCACAGCTGTCCGTAATACCCGCATGGATTTGAGCATCTCTTTCTCACATCTTGAAGGTCTTCGAAACTGTGCAATAGGTCTGGTAGGAATCCCGCAATGACTGGTCTTGAGAGGAGGGCGGTGAGGACGAGACAGGCGAGAGAGGATAACATGTTGCCGACTCGCACAATCGCGGCCCAAACCGCAGTGTTGCGGAAAAGGGAGAGTCGTTGCCCGCAAATATGTGCGCGTTACGTTCGCATTGATGTCGAACCGAGTGGGTTGGCGAATACTTGGGTCGAACCGGCGGCGGATATTCCAAACGAGAGGCGTCAATCAACGAAAACAATGTACAGCAAACGAAGGTTCAGATCAGAGAGCATTCAGAGATGTGGTTGAAGGTTGGGCAGCGCTGTTGGCGCTTTTTTTGCGCTGGCAGCTTCTGAAGTACCAACCTCTTCCTGCCACACGATTTCTTAGACGCACCCCAACATGAGATCAGCACCAAGTCTAGCGGCCTGTTTGGGTGGCTGGGAAACAAGCTTGAATTGCTTTGATTAGATGGATGAATGTTTCGCGTCTCGAGATTGTGAATCACGCACCGCGATGATTTTGTTCACTCTTGATCTCTGGTGAGTGAAATGCCGGACCTACCGCCGAATGGGAGCTGGAGCTTGGTGGCAGCTACGTGGTGGGGGTGTGATGCCTCGGTCACATGCTAATCAGGAGGAGCATCCAGTGGGACCCAGGCTGCTCAATTTGGTTATCCATGTACTCCGTACCAAAGGTTGATAGACGCAATGAAGGGAGAAATATCCATACTGTGGATAATTCCAAGGTCAGACGCGTCCTTGGAAAGAGCAGACCGCGCTGTTGTCGCCCTGTTGCCCCTTGGCCCTGATCTCGCCGTGATCGCTTCCCTTTCCTGTGAGCGCAACTTACTAAGCCACTAGCCACTCCACTCCTTTTCCTCCCAGCCACCCGCCCGGCCGCCACAAGCTTGTTCCTCGGTCAACCTGCCTCGGAGGGTCGATGTGAGCAGCCGTTTCGTGCACTCGTCTGGCGACGAAGTACTCTGTACTCCTGTGACTTCGTACTCGACCCCCAAACTTCGGCGAGTGCGTATTTCCGGACGTGTTTTGAATGTCGATCCAGTGTTACACCTTTCAATCTCACACCTCGCAAATCTGTTGTTCCTATTTTTCTGGCGACGTATCAATATCTGGCCACTGGTTCACCGCAAATGCCAACCTAGCAAAGACTGGTGCAGAATGACATCAATGGATTCCTCAAGTTCCGTGGCTTCCTGGCGAGGCGGCAGAGAACCGAGGAGAAGCTAAGACTTCCTATCTGGCAAAGTCACGCATACCCCATGCTGCTCCGACCCAGAGGGAACTCTTCTGGAATCGAAGAAGAACACGTAAACAGGTGGGTCGGCCTACTTCGAATGCTAGGTGCACTGTCCCCCTACCACTACATGACTTTCATTCTTGCTGCGTCATTCACGACTGCACCGGCTGGATATCTGCAGTTACAGGCCGCGTTGGGATGAGAGGCGTCGACAGGGTGGTGTGACATGCGAGGAGAGTATCCAAGTCTTACTGGACGAAAGATACGTTTTAGATTGGACGAGATTGGAGAATCACGCGTTCAAAGGAAGCCTCTGCCTTCTGAAAGAAATCGCAGTGCTGTTAACGTACGAACCCGTGTTCGTCTGTACCGGCCTTACTACCCTTACACCTCCTCTGCTTACGACTGCATGGACGTTTGATAACGTCAGCTACTAACCATTTAACCTTCCCTCGGGAGTCGCCTATTTACCCGGCAGCCAATCATACAGTTCTTCTCCGAAATGGCTTTTGTTCGTGTTCCAACATGGCCAACGGGCACGTTTTAAACTCGGCCGTCACTGACGTCTAATCTCAGCCTGAGGTGCTGCAGAAGCGTGCACAGGTTACTGGCGTCCAAAAGCAGAAGTAGGTCGGACGCCACTGCTGGCCTCACAGTAGGGCTCTTGGGCACGATACTGGCTACGTTCCCGGATAGTGGCCCGTTGCTACAAGAAAGTCGAGAACAGGTCCTGTTATGCAGGGTTTCCTGCACATCGATTTTCGATCGACCCACGAGTCGGAGAATCTGTCTCGGTAGCTGGAGTCCACGGGCTTAGACGGGCAAGATGTCACTCGCGAATCACTGGGCGAAATTCTAGTTCGTATCACTCCTCGGGCTCGTTATTGCCATGCACAATCACCGCAGGAGGCTTCTTCGAAACTCCCGAGGTCGTGACGAGACTCCAAAGCTTGTTTGCACCCGGGGTGCAGCCATCAAGCCGCTATCAAGCCACTATTTTTCTCCGAAGAAACACTAGGTGACGGTCACGAACGCAGAGCCATGCTCGTGCAGCCGTCATTGTACTGCAACAGCTTGGCTTCATGGTAATTGCAGCCGGCTGCCAAGTACCTCGCAACAACACTCGCATCTCTGCCACCTCAGGCCCACAGTAGAGACCCATGTCACTGGTGGTACCTGAGCGCGAAGCTCAGCGAGGCTCAACCGCACTTGTCACCTTCCAGAACCTCGGTCTCAATCTGAAGCTTTTCCTGACTCAGGTCAGCGCCAGGATGTTTTAGTAGATGTCGAATCGGTGCGACCTGACAAGCAGAATTCCTGTGAGACGTTTTAATACGTGAGGACCTGGAGAAGCTCCTGCTGCCTGCCTTTCCGCCGACTCAAGCGACAGCCGCTACTGTTCCATGAGATGGGTGTCAAGTTAGTCTCACTGCTATGGTACGTTGTCAACAAGGGCAGTCCACTTCGACTATGCTGCAAATCACGGCTTCGTGCCAGAAGCTCGTACCTGTCCACGCATTGTAGACGCATGGTCAGTATGATATTCCCTCCGACATTTAGGTCAGAAAAAGCGAAAAGCTCACAGAACTATTTAGCTGGCTTGCCAACTCAGACGCAATTTATCATGAGGAAGAATATGCTCCGCAGGAGCATATCTCGCGTCTATAAACCATTTTGCCTTCTGGCCTTAATTCAAGGTGAACAAGAGCCCCTGTGTGTGTATAGTCCCAAATCAAGTCTTCACCCACACGCGCAGCAGCTGGTATCCGAAGTCAGTGGGCACTGGTTGATGTCCGGCTGTGCTGCACGCCTCCAGGCACCGTTGGGTCATCGACTAGCCACAGTCTATCGGATGTGCGGCGCTAATTTGTCTCTTGCGTGTTGGGTGTTTTGGACACTCCGTCCAAATCATCAACCATCCACCGACCACCGCATTCGAAGCTATGAGTGAACTTTCAGTGCTCGAGCTTCAATTGAGTTAGCTGCTTCGACTTCAAGCCACAATATACCTGAAAGGTGTTAAGAATTGCCTCCGCGCAGCGTGTATGAGGACACGTGAGCACACAGGTAACCCTCGGGGTTCTTGAGTATCGGGGGTAGAGCAGAGGTCAATGTCGAACAGATCGTCAGACGGGACACAGCACTTGTACTGTATCTCCTTGAGCGCAATGTTAACTGAAGTTGACTACACCTCCTATAGAAGTGTATCTAGCTGTGACTATATACACAGGTAGTTTTCCTATCTAGGAAAGTCTGGGCGTTGCATGGTTGCCTCCGTTGCGGCCCCATGCCCTGCAACGATGCAACATATGCAACGGCTTATTTCCTTTTTTAGGGTATCACGTGACCCGAGTCAGCCTTGCCAACGAGGCTGACTTCCTCGCTTGACCTTCCCTTCTGTGCCAGGCCCGGCAGGCCGCATGAAGGTCGGTTCGTAACAAAAGGGGATGGTGCGGGGAATAGGGAGGTCTCGAGCCTATCGATTCGGCTCAAGCTTCTGCCCGGGGCATGAAAGTTTGGCTGAGTCAAGCAGGATTCACGATCCCTGCAGAAATGAACACGGCAAGCCCTGGTCAGCACCTCGTACCAGTTCCGACAAGACAAGTGCGCCTGCAGAAAGAGGGAAAGCGCAGCTTTGGCAGCGTTCGTTTACCCATTGTTGAATTGTGCTCCGATTGGATTCGCGTGGGGACTGGGAAAGGCACAGTCATTCGCGTCCATCGTGCACGCTCTTCGCCCATATCGGAGGCAGACCACCTGCTTCGTACCCACGCCAGCCTCGTGTGCCACCGAGTCTTGTATAAGAGGACCCTTTGTCCCCACCTCCTGTCTCTAAGGACCCTCTCCAGGCCGAACTCACCGAGCTCACAGGAAAACTCTCAGGCAAAGCACAAGTCTAAAACCCTCAGACAACCACCACCATCAGAAGTCCTCGACCCAACATGGCTGACTATCAGTCCACCAACTGCTGGTCACAACAACCAGGCGGCTTTTCTCCTATGGATACCTCTTTCCAGTGGGACTACCCGGGCGTCCAGTCACCCAAGAACATGGTTAGCCATTACAACGACGTGAGCAGCCCTCCTGTGGGAACAGCAGCATGATTTAGCTAATACGAAGTTCAGCTGTTGCAAAGAGCCGCCGATTTCTACGCCACGCTCGACAACTCCTTCGACAGCATGTCATCCTCAGGGTCAGACCGATCTTACAGGTCGACTCCTGAGCGGCGAACCCCACCCACTACCAGCAGTGTCGTCGCACAAGTGAAAAGTTCAATTCCGGACAAGATTGAGGTCAATTGGAACCCCAACCCCAGCTCATCGCTCTACATCGGACTGACAACTTGACAGAGGAGACGAGAACAGAACCGCTCTTCCCAGCGAGCGTACCGAGAACGAAAGGAGCGCCATCAGAAGGAGCTCGAGGGCCAGATCGCTCAATGGCAGCAAAAGCATCAGCTGCTTTCTCGATCATACTCACAGCAGACCGAAGAAGTCGCGCGACTCAAGTCGCAAATCGAGCAACTCAACGGCGAGATCTCCAACCTTCAGAGCGGCTTGCCGACCCTATGCGGCTCACTGTGCCAGTCACCGCAAGAATTCGACCTGGTACCCTTTTTCAAAGCGGACTCTTTGAGCCCCCCGAGTACTCCTCGGATGTCCCATTCAACCCCCGGCAGGCGTGGCCCCTAAATACGCACAGATGATGCGGGAGTCTTTCTATTGCATTTGCATAGCGCAAGGATGGTGTGACAAGGGGGCGTACAGGTTGATGCTGATTCTAGGCGCTTGAGGAAAGAAGTCGTGGTCAAACTGCAACTGAGCGAAAGGCACATTGTGCGAGTGTACCCATCTACGACGAGGGAAATTGGCACGCGCATCCCACAAGGGACTTTTATGGAAGTGGCTTCTGCAAACACGAAGGCACATAATGGGATACCTAATTCTCAAGAGGAGGAGTCCATGGCTCAGGCCTGTCTCCATGGCTGGCGACCTCTGATAGAATTCTCTTCCTAGACTGACACGCCTCAGATGGAACGAGCGAACTGGGAAATCTCCACCGTAGAATTCCCGCGCCTGTTCATTTTCCCTGGGTCAGTCTTGCTCGTACGAGTGCTACTGCATGCATCCAACGTCAACACGGGATAGGCGATCATCCTTCCCAGGGTCTTCGGCAGTAGTGCCGGGAGAACCGTGCTGCTCTGGGAATTAGGTGAGCTGCAGGGCATGAGTCAGACATTCGCCCGGGCGTCTGAGCAAGTTACATAACCATCCCACCTGCAGAAGCCCTCTGCCCATCCCCGGTCTACCACAGTACGCGCGACCAGTAGAAACTCGGCAGGCAAGCAGGGTCCAGACGTCTTGGCAATTTCCTGATTGAGGATCCCCACGGAATGTGATTGATTGCCCGGGTGTTGGGCGCTGCCGCCACGTGGGAAGGGATGCGCTGGTGGGCGGGTGAATGATGACTGTGCTGCTTTCCCTTTCCCGGCACCGTTGTTCTGCCATTTAGGCAACGCACGGCACACAGATCACGGAATCATTCAGAACTTCGCCATTCGTCATTTCGAATATCAAGAACCTGACCTAAACAGTAGGCCGCTTGGCCAGCTCGTGGCGTGAGCTGTCGGTCTCCCTGCCGCCCATCTGTGGTTTCGTTGTTTCGTTAAGGGTAGGTACTGAATAATTATCACACGACCAAAAGCAGTCGATGGGCATGTCTCCCAGCTGACGACCGCCGTAGCTGTATTCAAGCCCAATCTCCGTGATTGGCCTCGTTTGACGAGGAGGAATACTTTGTATGCAAGCTGGGAACCAATCCTAACTACAGACCGAACACCCGGAATGGGAAAGACACCGACGCGTACTGGAATGTTGCAGATGAAGCTTTGGCGACCACCACTTGGAGGGGAGGGAGGGACGACACTCGGGTAGGGGACCACACGATACTATGGAACTGCACGAAGGGCACTCTCAGAATTAGCCTGCGTGACGTCGTGGAAGCCGTTGGGGGCAAGCCCATGTTCCTGCACCGAAGGGGAGGTCCTGGACGGTCACAGACTCAGACTTCAAGCTTACTACCTTGACACCGGCCCCTGTTTCCCCCCGTAGTTTTTCCGGACACCACATCCACCAAGTCTCCGAGAGTCCAGGCTTCGAGTCCACGGCTTCCCTGCTAGGCTAGCTGATCAACCTGCGGTCGAATGTACCGTTTACTGAAGGAGCACTAGCTACCACGAGTCTACGGCATTCGCGAACCTTTCTACCAACATATCAGCTGTCCTTGTACCGTGTACCTGTGGCTGAACGCCCGAAGAGTCGAGGACTAAACCACGGCTGCAGAGGTTACTAGGGCTCTTCGATCATGCCAGTCCCTTCCAAGTTCCCACTCCGCGAGGTCCGAAACACGCGCGGTATTCACACAGCGGGCTGGCTGAACCTCTCTGTTAGGGGGACCAAACCTTACCACGGTCTGCACATTGAGGATCAGTCTCCCGGGGACCGGCAGCCTCGTCGGTGTGCTTGTCCCCCGCGGTACCCGCGAGGCTGTGGGCTCCCGACTCGGCGTTGATGGCTCCCCACTATCACTGCTACGGGGTCCAGACTAGACGGTTCTACAGCGTACTGTGGAAGATCGTCGAGCCCCCTGCCGATCTCTCAGGGTCTCACGCATGCCCAATGATATCCCTACCCCGAGCGGCGCACGCAGAAACAATGCAATATGCATCCATCCTCAGAGGATGCAACCAGCTCTGCCACTCTGTCAATGAATGAGATTCGTCAGTTCTGATTGTGTGTCGGCTTCCTCACCGGCATCAAAAGGGAGTACTACCGGGCAGAATGCGGCGAGCATGAGGTCATCGTCAGTCAGGTCGAACACTCGGTGTGCAATTGTCCGATTGCACGTGTATTTCGGTAGGAAGACGGCCGGAGAGAAATAAGTACCTGGCATTCGCAGGATCGCTCAGAGGCCGCGACATCCAGTCTGGAAAACGGAATCCCGAAAGGATAAACAAGGCATAACGAGTTATCGTCCGCGAAACCTTTTCCTAGAACGGCAAAAGCTGGGGGGAAGGGGTGCTTATGCGTGATTTGTCAGGGCTGGACTACCTTGGATTCGTACTGAAAGCGACGCGTATCCATGTACGGAGTACTCCCTACGCGTACTCGACTGTGGACCAGATGACCTCTTGGATGCAGACCGCCCCACGCGGTCTACGCGTTCGCAGTACGAGGTTCACAGTGGATGATTTACACTCCCCCAGATTTGCTGGAAAAGAAGATGTCCCGAGGCCGGGATCCGGAGTCCCTCGTACTCAGTACAAGGCGCGTACATGCTCCACGATAACGGCTTCAGGATGGCTTCATTCATGGCTCACAGGTCAGGGATCGAAGTGAGTGTGCTTTCGTGGTTGTACCTCCATCTCCGCCTCCACCAACCGATCGGCCGCCTTGCACCCCGTGTCCACAGCTCCGGCACGTCCGGTCGGAGCCGGACTTGTGGACGGTAAAGTACAAGTCCAAGCTCATGCTCTTGGTCGCGGATGCCGGCGGAGTGAACGCGGCAACCCCGCCAGGCGCCTCGCGCACACGATCGTCGGAAAGTCGCACATCCCCTTTCCAACACTAGCTGTGCGTACACGGTAAACGGGGCGTTCCAGGGTTCGCGTTTAGGGTCCGCGTGGCGTGCCTAGCGGTTCGTTTGCCTGCCGAACGCATGGCCTGGCGTCGCTGTACATCGGTGTCCGCGCCAGCGTCGGCTCGGCGTCACCATCGGCAATCTCGACATGACATGATTAATGTACACAGTATACTTTACTCAACGTGTGATGCTGCGAAGACGAGCCAAAGCACTCACTTGGACTGAGCGTTGAAGCTACGGTGGTGGCAACAGCGTCTTGAGCCGACCTCGCTGACGAAACGATTGTGCTAGCAACGACAGCGGGCCTTATCTGTAGGTTTGCGTACGACACATACAACCTGCTTGTAATTGATTTGAACTGGCACGCCAGTGGAAGCACCGCACGTTCATCATGGTTCTTCGCAGCGGGACATGTATAGAAGTCTTTGCCGGCCATCAGACCACGTCCTAGGTCAGTAGGAGTCGGCCAGCTGCTGTGTGCCTTGAAAATGGGAGACGGTGACATAAAAGTCACACCTGCTGATTGCTGGACGAGCTTTTCAGCTCGTAGTGGCGGCCCATGACGATATCGACTTTCATCGGCGTTATGCCCAATCATATGAACTACCGTGCGGATCAAGTGGAAAATTCAGTCGACCGTGACGAACAAGTGCTGTGCGACGCTCAAAAAAATGGTGGACTAGGGGACAGCTCGCTCGAGGTAGTGGCAATGGTCTGAAGAGGATGTATCATGTTGTACTCATACTTGGAGCATGCAGTACTTAGTCATGTGCTGAGGTTGAGGTGTACGTCGTAGTAACTAGAGAAGGACTCAAGACGTCGCAGAGGCAGCGTGGATAATTGAGAACGATACTACCTGCTAACGAGCGTGAGCGATAATTAGGATTCACTTTTCGAGTGGCCGTCTCGTCTCTTGGTGGCCTTCTGCCTTGATGACACGTGTAGACCGTCTTGATGGTGGCGGGTCTTGGGGGACGCGGCTGTGTGACTCATTTGGAGGACATGATGAATTCCAGAGGGGTCTGGGCAGAGACCCAACTATATAGTTACGGAGGGCTATGTAAACAATACGGTAATATGTATCTTACAAAAGGGGTATGGTCCATAACGGCCCTTAGCATTGTCTGGCCAACCCTCGGGTAACCTTCCCAATCACATCTGGAAGTTTTACTAGGAACTTTTCCCGGCTCAGCCTTGTCTCTAGCGCGGCAGCCTCGTCGGGATTTTGCGGAGTTCGTGGGGACGGCATGTGCTTAGTCATTGGTGAACTCATCGTCTTAGCTGCGTTGAGACCAACATCATGTTGGTCTTAACGTGATTAGAGTTCGAGTGTTATTATCAACATCTAACCCTCGTCGTAGCTGGAAAGGCTCCACACGGCGGAACTCGACTTCATTGGGCTCGCCAACCTGGTCGATGCGCGCTCCCCCGACCGACACTAATTAACGCGTCGACGGATGATTTGTGACTTGACGAAAAATTCAGCTTGTGCTGAGCCTACGCGTGGTCCAACCATGTTGCTTGTCGAGGCATGAGTTCGAGCTCCTCTTCAGTCCACGATGTCACGGCGGCTTCCGCACAAGCGAAGCAGGCTGCCTGCTTAGAATGTCGCCGGTCAAAGGTGCGGTGCACGCGTGATGTAGGCGCGACCGTGTGTCGGAAATGTCAGCAAGCCGGTCTGCAATGCGTCACGCCAGAGTACCATGTCGGGAGATACAAAGGTGTCAAGAAGTAAGCCGGACCAGACACTCAATCTCGAACACGCTAACGTTGCGCCTTCAGCAAGAGGTCGGGGCTGGAAAAAGCAATCTATCAAGTCGAACAGGCGTTGAAGCGATCCAAAGATTGCCCTACAGGGCTAACAGCGGAGACTGAAGCCGACCTTCGGCAACTCATCAGCGCTCCTCAGACAAGCCCTCTTCTCCGCCGTCAATCCAGTACGGCTACGGCGACTCTGGTCCATCAGCAGTCCTTTCCCCAATCGCATGCCGGATTGCTACCCACTGAAAGCACCGGAACGACAGAGAATGGTCATGAAGTACCGCCTGTAGACCATGGTGAGAAGGCTGACGAGCTTGCGCTTAACAACGCCGACAATCCTTTGCAACTGCTCGCAATGGCATCGGTGTTGCCTGGCCAGTCACCCTCGACTGTGATGTCCACATCCCCTGCAGGGGTGGTCCCTTATGCAGGCACCAACGAAGCGAACATAGACGAGGATGCAGAGCTGCAACAGTTTTTTGGATCTCTGCTCCCACGCCTGGATAATTCCCGCGACGTCGATCCCATCAATCTAGGCTTGGTGACCCAAGAGGAAGCTGATTCACTTTTTGCGTACTTCTACGAGCGACTGTCTCATACGCGGTGGGGCCTGGATCCGGTCCTACACACGGCTGCCTTTGTACGCTCGCGGTCGGCCTTTCTCTTCACCTCTATTCTGGCTGCGTCTGCGTTGTTCTTGCCGAAAGCCGAGGCGTTGTCGAAGCGACTGTCGAATCATAGGAACATCCTTGCTCGAAAGGTGGTCTCTGACAGAAATCGATCCGTCGAGATTGTCCTGGCTTTCATGGTCAACATACCCTGGATGACTCCCGCCAAGCACTGGGCCGACGACGAGACATGTGCGTATCTGTCAATGGCCCTAGCATTAGCGTTGGATCTTTCGCTCAACAAAATCGTGGTGCCATCCCCCACCATCCGTCCTGCAGGATTTTTGGACCGAGTGGCAAAAGCAGAGTGTATTGACTCCGCTAAAGCCCTGCAGCTGGACGGATTCCCACAGGTTGACCCCTTGTCAGTCTGGGGAAGGCGACTACTAAGAACTCGTGAGCGGGTGTGGTTAGCATTATTTGTTCTCGACCGAGGGTATTTGGGACCTTTGCTCTTTGGTGACCGCAATCTGCTGACACGGGCTCCGCAGTATCTGCCTCGCTAGAGGACGACCGTACGCCGTGCCGATTGGACCATTAGTGGAAAGCTGTGATACTTGGCACATTTCAGATATCGCAGATCGGTGGGATGGTAGTGTCATCTCAGCAGCCGTGCTGAGGCGCGACTTGGTATGTCTCTGATGTCTGCCATGGGATGATTGCTTTTGCTTACATGTACGAGGTCGCCCTCATCACAAGTGTTCGCGAGTTCTGCGATGGAAGTCAGGGTATCAGTGGTGGCTCGACGGCTGTAAGATTGTAAGTGGGAGCTCGATACCTGTTAACTTCGCTCTGTATGCACCTGGGACGTTGACGGTGGGCGGCTAATATCTTGACAGTCTCAAGGATAAAATTGATCGCTTTTTCGAGCAGTGGTATGCGGTCTGGTCACGGCAGATCACCCAAGGAGATGGTAAGACTCAAGATCAAATACAGCCATGAGTGTACGTATTGACGCGGGATACCCTCCACAGGTCAACTGCCTCCATATGTTGAAATCCTAGTGTCACACACCAAGCTATCGACGTATTGCAATGTTGTCAACCACCCTACTGCATCCAACGACGTGAAACAGTTCTTCCGAGCTGCGGGTCTTGCATCTGCCATGAACGTCATGCGTGCCGCCGTGCAGGGTGAGAACCGACTGAAGTCAATGCCGAACAATACCGTCATCATGGTATCATTTGCGGCGACCTTCGCTCTGGCACTCGGAGCCACAAACCTGGGCAACCGTGCCATGCTGCCCCCAAACGCCAAAGCGCTAATCGAAGAAACGACGCAGGTGTTGGAGAGGATCGGAAGCTCGCCCCGCCACCGTAAAGGCTTGTCTGTGTTGTTCGCCAGACATATCCGTCGGATTATGCAGAGCTCTCTCCTTGATCAACCCGAGGAGAACCAGGCTCCACTGTCCGGACCTTCGGGCCATTTTCCACCACAGGCCCAAAACGTCGACTACAGCAATCCTCAAACCAACGCACCACGAGCTTCCACTGCTGCTCCGGAGCCGTATGTCTTCGACATGACTGACGATCAAATCCTAGAAGCCATCAATAATGCCAGCACTTCACAGGACTTGTTCCAGCTCGACGAGACGATGTTCTTCGACTGGCTGGATTGGCCGAATGTCACATGAGACCAAACCATCTGTGCCGTGGTATGTGGTTGCGAATTGGTACAACTTGGACTTTTGGCCTCAAATCTTCTGGGCAGGCACATTGGCCCGGGCAGGGTCTATTGAGTCCTCTTTTCTGGACATGGTCACGAGCCTCTGCAGCTGCTCGATGAAGATGAAAGTAAGCACTGTGTTCGGCCTACAAAGTGTTAGCTATGCCTCCGGTCGCGTGCGCCCTTGGGATGAACTTACGCAAGCCTGAGCCAGGCAGGTGTCCAGCCCCTCATCAAAAACCGTGGACCTTCCGTCCGCAGCGACTCGGTAATGATCCTGCTTACGCTCTATCGAATTGTATCAGCAAGAGCTCGAAAATTGTCTGGCGTCTATCCTTACTGGCTTTACTCCGTCGACGGCCACTGCGTTCTGGATCCGGCTCTTCAACACGTCCGCCGGTGCGCAAGCAGTTGTCGCGACCGTGCCTGCAACCAAGGAAGCCAGAAAGTGCGTAAATACTCCGTCTTTGAGGCCGAGTGAAGGGTTCGAAAGAAGACGGCGCTTGGCTGCGGAATACCTGAGAGTTTGTGAGCACTCATACACTCTATTGCCTGTCAGAAAGCGTACGTTGCTATTTGGGAAACATCTGCACCGTGTCAGCAGCATTCGCGAAAACCGTAACTTGACCGCACACATACTCATGATCACACTGCGGACGACGTTTGGACCAAGACCTCGAGTGAAGGTCTGTATGCCTTCCTCCCGACCGATTCTCAAAATCGCGTCGAGGGCGTGCTTGTACCCGAACCTCTGGGCTGGCGGTTTCGCTCCGTCGGCACACATCCTCACAAGAGCAACCTATACCGATGTCAGCGCGTTGGTCCGCCAAGCAATTGCTCTTTCAGACCTCTGTCGGATTCCCAACAAGTCCAGCCAGGCCACCAGCAGCACCAGCGCAGACAATCTCCCATCCACTCGTGAGTCGTGCAGCGCCTGACCGCTCCCGAGCCTTGTTGGCAAATTGATTGTACAGCCCAAACCTCGCCGTCGAGTATGTCGACTGTCGCAGCATCGAGGCTGAAATGCCCCACCACAGCGACGGAATGCCTGTCATTGACATGAGTCTGTCTTGGCCTGATGCCACGAATTCATGTGGTCAGGACTCACCGTCTCGGCTCGCAAACTGCACCATTGTCCGCAGCATGTTTTGCCTCGTGGCCATGACCTGCATCCTACTGAGAGCATTGTCAGTGCTTGTTCCACAGCGGAGCGAGCGGAAAAATCCAGCTTACTATTTGGTTTGGTCGAGAGGATGAGCTGCAATGTCACGTCAGTGGACCTGCACACCAGACTACTGAGGAAATCAGGGTATCATACTGAAGCACGCGGCCATCGATGCAGCAGCACCTCTGTCTCATGGTCAGCAACAAGTGCATCATGGTGGCGCGCAGATCCGATCACTCACCCAAGCCAGAAAGGCTGTCCTTGCTTCTTTGATTTGGGCATAATTGCTGGCTTGCCTCCACGGTATGCCGAATGCTGCGACTCTTTGCTTGATTACCAGCGACAGAGCTACGCCGGCTGTTAAGGGCTTGGCAGATCTATTTGTAACGAGGTGTTCTTGATTATGGCAATCTAAGAGCCAGCGTACAATGTCGAGGGTGCATTCCTGCGATACCTTCTACCCAGCACACAGTGGCAGCACCTCAGCACGTGGTTGTATATCCTTGCATCCTCTACGAAGTATTGCTGGGAGAGTCCGACATTGCCTGGTTCGTACATAGGGACGCGGACGATCCTCATCGGCAATATCATCTGGAAATCCCCCGTCACCCCCGCAAGCGCCACAAGCGTCAGGTTCTCGCCCGCAAAGAAGACGACGCGGCTTTAAAAGAATCCCCGGACCCAACTCCCGATCACGTGGGACAACCGGAAGACGCATGCGAGCGATGACATCCGTGCTGTTTAGCCGATCTCGCTGATCTCGCTGAGCTCTGCATTGCTCGGTTTGAAAGAACCATTTTTCCGTTGCCATTCCTCTGCCTGTTTGCTAAATCACTCATGAGATAGATTAAATCTCGACGCACATCGCCAGTCTCGTCGGCAGCTAAGTAGAGTACAAGACGGACGGTCAGCATGGCTTCCTCAACAGCAAGGCGCACACTGCTGCTCTGCGTCAATGATATCAAGACTGCGAGCTCCCCAAATCCTCACGTCAACAACTTGCTTCCCCGCAGAACTCTACACCAGCGCCAATCAAGAGTTCGACCATGGCTCGCCTCGCAACACCAGCAACACAATATTCGATACTTTTCACATTCACGGCTGAGACAGCGCGAGGCAGCCCCGTCTCCCAAGCTCGCAAACGATGACCAGCCCGTCATCGACCGCACCCGGTCGAAGCTGTTCAAAGACGCCGACGAGGCTGTCGCGGACATCAAGTCCGGCTCCACGATCTTCAGTGCCGGGTTTGGCCTCTGCGGCACGGCCGAGACGCTCATCACGGCCCTGCACAAGCGTGGGCCGGATTCGCTGAACAACCTCACTGCGGTGTCCAACAATGCTGGCGCAGCCGGCGAGGGCGGGTTGTCGCCGCTGACCCAGTCGGGCCAGATCACGCGCTGCATCCTCTCGTATCTGGGCAACAACAAGAAACTCGAACAGAAGTACCTGAACGGCAACATTGCGATTGAACTATGTCCGCAAGGAACGTTGGCGGAGCGCATCCGCGCCGGCGGCAGTGGGATTCCGGCCTTCTTTACCCCGACGGGTGTTCGTACGTGGAAGCCTCTTACGCTGCTTGCATATGTACTGACGCGGTCGTCCTTTCAGACACATTCATCCAGACGGGCGAGATCCCGACACGATTGGGCCCGGCAGACCCGGCGACGAAGAAATCCGTGGTGCTTGAACCAGGCAAGGCGCGCGAGACGAGGATCTTCAACGGCAGAACCTACGTCATGGAGACGGCCCTGACGGGCGATGTTGCTATCATCCGGGCATGGAAGGTCGACGAGGCAGGAAACTGTCAGTTCAGGTGAGGATTGCCCTGTCGCATTGCGTACAAGCTAGAGCTCGCGGTGCGGACTGTACTGACTGTGCAAGATACACAACCAAAGCGTTCGGCCCCATCATGGCCAAAGCCGCGCGCCTGACGATCGTCGAGGCCGAGAACATCGTGCCCACCGGCTCGATCGACCCCAACGACGTGCACCTGCCAGGCATCTTCGTCGACCGGATCGTCCCCGCCACGGTCGAAAAGAAGCTCGAGATCAAGAAGACGCGCCCCACTTCGGGCACAGAAGCCAAACCGGAGGGATCTGGTGGTGACAAATCCGACGCCCTCGTGCGCCGCGACCGCATCGCCCGCCGCGCCGCCAAGGAACTCAAACACGGCATGTACGTCAATCTGGGCGTGGGGATGCCGACGCTGGCGCCCAGTTTCTTGCCGGAGGACGTCAAGGTGTGGATCCAGAGCGAGAACGGCATCCTCGGCATGGGCGCGTACCCGACGGAAGACGAAGTCGACCCAGACATCATCAATGCGGGCAAAGAGACCGTGACCCTCGTGCCCGGCGCGGCCACGTTCGACAGCTCAGAAAGCTTCGGCATGATTCGCGGCGGACACGTCGACGTCTCGATCCTGGGTGCTCTGCAGGTCAGCGCGGCGGGCGATCTCGCCAACTACATGATCCCCGGCAAAGTGTTCAAGGGGATGGGCGGCGCCATGGACCTGGTCTCCAACCCTGGGCAGACCAAGATCGTGGTCACGACGGATCATGTCGACAAGTATGGCGCGCCCAAGATCGTCGAGGTGTGTTCGTTGCCCTTGACGGGGGCGCGGGTCGTCAGTACGATCATCACGGATCTGTGTGTCTTCCAGGTCGACCGTGAGAAGGGGACGTTGACGCTGACGGAGTTGGCTGATGGCGTTACTGT
Organism: Cladophialophora yegresii CBS 114405; assembly: GCF_000585515.1. Taxonomy (NCBI): domain Eukaryota; kingdom Fungi; phylum Ascomycota; class Eurotiomycetes; order Chaetothyriales; family Herpotrichiellaceae; genus Cladophialophora; species Cladophialophora yegresii. The sequence goes on along the minus strand of NW_006913048.1, from coordinate 1,670,692 downwards.
GGATGAGGTCAAGGGGAAGACGGGAGCCAAGTTTGCCGTTGCTGAGGAGCTGGGGTCGATGGAGTGATTAAGTAGATTTTTGACTGTTGTTTGGGAGCTTGGGGATCATCCCCGTGAGGGGATGTACAGTACGCTTGTATGGTATTTGGCGCCCTACAGTACCACCAGTTCACTAGTACCTGCAATCGGAATCGCGTATATTAGATCACATACGTGGATGCCTGCCTGGAGAAGGGATATCAGCATCTTACTGCCTAGATTGGGTTTTACTTTCTATTCCTTGTTTGCGGTACTGACGTGATAATCCATGAGTCGAGAGTCTGCAGCGTTTACTCCCCGGGTTGGGCCTTCGCTGTCTGCACTTTGTCTAAACTAATCACGGTATCATCCAGTGGTCGAGTGACTCATATCTCGAGCAAAGTATCCAACATTGAGTTTAAGGGTAGCTTTGTCTCAAACAAACAATGCGACATTTGACACAATTACAACTTCGTCAAATGCCAGTAGGCCAATCACTGTGTGTATCTGTCCGGTGCTTCTAAGCCCATCTTTTGCGCTTGATTCCCAACACGGAGACACAGGCCTAGACGCGGACATATATAAACCTTTCCAAGAACTACAACTTCGCCTTCAACTTCTCGCCCCCGAGGCCCATCCCCGGCGCAAACGTCGTGCCCCGCCCCTCACCGAGCGCCTGGACCAGCTCGTCGATCGTGTTCAAAATCCACTGGTTGCCCTCATCCGTGGCCAGCCACTCTCCGCCCTCAATGTCCCTCTCTGCCGAACCGTCCTGATACGCCTTGCGCAACCCGAACACATGGCTCGTGACCTGCGGGCCCACGCCCGTCTGCGCTCTCAAGCACGCAATCGCCGCCAGGGAAGTCAGCACGCGGCCCACTCGCAGAGGCGAGTCATTTGGCGGATCGGACAACAAATTCGAGTAATGTCCGTTGATGATATGGACCGGGAGATTGGGGTGCGATTGCGCCAGCCGGTCGAGCAACTTCTCCTCAAACGGTTTGTAGACCGAGTCCCAGAGCTGGCGGCCCCGGGTCAGCGAGTCGGCGATGTTCTGCGGCGTCAGCTGCCGGGTTGGTGGCGAGGGGATCTTGTCGACCACGTCCTTGGGCAGGCCCTCGCGGAAGGCGCCGAGGACGTTGATCGTCCGCGGGATGCCGTTGAAGGAGATGCATTTCAGGCCGACTTCGCGCATGAGGCCTGCTGTTTCGGGTGGTGAGGGTGCCGACGGGAGCGATGACACAAAGTGGAACAGTTCGACCATTGACTGCGGCGAGTTCATCGTCATGGTCGTGGCCGTCGAGATGGTCAGCCACGCGGGGATACCGACGCCTCGGTCATGGGCGCTGTTTGCTATGCGGGAGTAGGTCGAGCGTATGGATGGCGGGGCCCTGAGCGTGCCGGGTAAGGCGTGCGCGGCGTTGATGAGATGTTTTAGTGGCTCCGAGAGCTTCGACATGGTGTTTGCTGATGTGTGAGTGTGGGCGTGGAGGCGATGTGCTGTGTGGCCCCTCAGTGTCAATACAGAGGAACACAACTGCAAAAGACGGCTTGCCTACAGCTTTGTGGTTGACGTTGATGTTGTTGGCGCCGCGCTTCTCGCCACCGAGGTCGCTCTTCCTCTGTTTTCCTGGCGGCGTCGTCGCTCATGTAATAAGCCCGAGAATGTGCGATTGGTGGAGCGTTGACGTCGTATGCAAGGCTGATCTGACCGGGATCCCGTTGAGGAAGACTCAAATGTTGAGATGGCGCTGTTGGCGAGCTCAAACTCTGTGTTCGCTACGGTGGTGACGGTAAAATAAAGGTCCGATGAGCGGAAGATGAGGCGAGTCTGACCTCGGCGTGATTCTGGGCTCCGTCGGAGATTCTTCTACGTCCCTCCAATCGCCATCCACACCACGGCCCGGCTTCCGCCAATCACCAGCGGCCATTTCGCCCGCCGCTTTTCGGGGTCTGCCTCATCGTTGTTCCTGTCGAGCTGTGCAGGTGAATATGCGTGTCGGCTGCTTGACACGGCCATTCACCGATCTGACCGATGTCCGCCATCTCGTTCCCCAGCCCAGCCGAAGCTTGTCGTGCTTATTGTGCTTATTGGTTCCCCTCGAATCAGGTAACGTTCTGTGAGCCTTGGCCGACGCAACAACGTCGTGCAGGCCACCTTGTTGAGGAGCGATTCCTGATCACCAAATACGGTGACGGGACCGCACATCTTCAATGATAGGCGGGCAAACAGCGTGCATCGGCGCATCCCTGACCCATGGGGTACAACGACAGAGACTTCGTAGCCCAACGTTTGGCTCTTGATATAAAGGGAATAGCCGACCCCGGATTTTCATGACCTTTGCTACTGCTTGTGGTGTCAAAAGCTGAACAGCCTCGATCTCCTTCTCGTCTTGCTTTTCTAGTGCGCCTCGAGTCTGAGCGTCATCGATACTCGCCTTCCATTCCGGCAACCTCCTGTCTGCTTTGCGTTCCCATGGCTGAAGAGAAGGTGACGCACGAGCCTATGGCTGAAAAGTCCGACGATGCTCAATTCGAGACATCGAGTCAAGTGCTATCAGCTCACAAGAAAGACTCGATTTCTGCATTAGATAACGACGCCCATACCCGGGCGTTGACACGAAAGCTTCTATGGAAACTGGACACGAGGTATGCTCTCGCAATGCTCGGGTCCAGCCCCGATGCTATTGATTATGTTTAACCTCTGGTTTCGTGCAGAATCCTGCCAGTGCTCGCCCTTCTGTTCCTCTGCTCGTTCTTGGACAGAACCAATGTCGGGAATGCGAAGATCTTGGGCCTCGAGACGGACATCGGTGTCAGCAATAGCCAATACGCCAATGGTCTTGCCATCTTCTTCGCATTCTATATCGCCGCAGAATTGCCTAGCAACCTGGTGCTGAAGAAGTTCAGCCCACGGTTATGGCTTGCCTTCTTGACTTCGGCCTGGGGCATTGTCGGAATGTGTCTTGGATTCATTCGAAACTACGGCGGCTTCTTGACCGTTCGAGCTTTTCTCGGGCTTGCGGAAGGAGGGCTCTTGCCAGGTATGTATTTTGCCAAACCGATTCTACCAGGCGAGCGGCTGTTAATTCTCAGCCAGGCATGGTGCTGTATCTTTCAGGAATGTATACGAGAGGCGAGCTTGCACTCCGCATCGGCTTGTTCTACACAAGCGCATCTCTCGCCGGAGCCTTTGGAGGTCTCCTCGCTCGCGGGCTCTCTGCCATTGGACCGACTGGCGGGACCGTCGACGCGGGCTGGCGATGGATCATGATCATTGAAGGCCTACTGACCTTCGCTGCCGGAGTGGCCTCCTATTTCATCCTTCCCAACAACGTCTCGACAGCTTGGTTCTTGCAGCCCGAGGAGCGGGAACTCGCCACACGCAGGCTCCGAAACGATACGTCCACGCATCTGCCTGATGGTCAGCAGAGCGAAGGCGTCGAGAAATTCCGATGGTCGGAAGTCCGCCGCGGAATCCTCAACGTTCAGCTGTGGCTTAGCGCAACGGCCTACTTCGCCATCCTGTCCGGGCTGTACTCTTTTGGGCTGTTCTTACCGACTATCATCAAGGGGTTAGGCTACACGGCAAACGAGGCGCAGCTCTGGTCCGTCATTCCCTATGCGGTGGCAGCTGTCGTGACCGTCATTGTGGCTGTCATTTCCGACCGCATGAAGCTCAGAGGCGTGGTGATGCTGTGCACCCTTCCTTTGGCGATTATCGGCTATGCCGCCATCGCCAATGTTGCAGAGAAGGACAACCACACAAAGTACGGCATGACATTCCTGATGGCCACGGGCTTGTACGCCAGCGTCCCACCAGTGCTGGTCTGGAACTCCAACAACTCTGCTGGACACTACAAACGAGCCACGACATCAGGCATGCAATTGGCGATCGCGAACGCCGGTGGCTTTGTCTCTTGTAAGTGCCCGCTTGAGATCCCCATAGCTTGTTGAACTAGACACTAATGCGACAGCAGCATTCATCTACCAAACCAAGGAGGCGCCTCAATATCACAAATCGCATAGCATCATTTTGGGCCTGTTAGTCTATGCCTGGTTCGCGTAAGTCTTCATGGCGTCTCCTGCGTTCACCAACCTGGACTCAGCATACTGACGCCTTGGACAGGGTGTTGTGCAACGTCCTTTACTGCGCCAAGATAAACCGGGACAAAGCCAATGGCAAGTACGACAAATATATCGGGTACGGGGATGACCGAGATCCAGAGTACAAGATGGTCTTGTAATAGCAGGTCTCGAGGCGCCTCTATAACGGCTAGATGGGTCACTTCTGAGAAGCAAAGTCTTTCAAGATCAAGGATTCCAAGGCGAACATTGAGTAGTCACTGAATAAAGACCGGAACCGAGTTCATGCACCGCTTGATATGCTGCATGAGCGACCGATCGGTTTGCGGGGGTGAGCTTCTTTATTTGTAACGCCGGGCGGGGTACGTCGTACACCCATCATCCATGTAGAGACCGTCGACCTCTCAGTGATGAGTGAGTTGTCACCCGTAGTGGACCGCGTTTGACAAAAGCCACAAGCAAATAATACTTGTATAAATATCATTGTTCCGCTAATAGGACCACTTCCCATTACTTCAACATTGTGCTCAGTTCCAGGGCCTTCGTGACAGGCACCCATATACCACAGCGCCAGCTGTTCGACCCGATCTCATCAACTTGATTTGAATTCACTTGAGCTCATCTTCACTTCGCCGCAGCACACCCGCCGGAGCGCGCAACATGTCCACGTCACGTCCACCCAATCCCACACAGATCCCGAACGGCCTCCCCGGCCTCACCACCCACCTCACCGGCCACGATGCCAGCACGGGCAAAGCCATCGTCCAAGAAAGTCGCCCGGGCAACTGGTCAGTCTACGACGACAAGCTGATGGCCTTCAACGTCGTCTACACGACGTCGAAATTCCCAGCGGACCTCAACAACGACGCCGACATCAAGGCCCACGACGAGACCATGGCCAAGGGTAAGCTCGGCCTGGTCAATTCTCACGGCACGGTGTGTCGCGTCGTCGACTTCGCCCCGGGCTACGAATGTATCATGCACAGAACGCAGAGTCTGGATTATGGCATCGTGCTCGAAGGCGCGATCGAGCTGGTCCTGGACGGTGGGGAACGGAAGCTCATGCAGAGGGGGGATGTTGCGGTGCAGAGGGCCACGATGCATGCGTGGAAGAATACGAGCGAGAGCGAGTGGGCGAGGATGATCTTTGTGTTGCAGGACTGCGAGAAGTTGGAGGTTGGCGGGAAGGCGTTGAAGGAGGATCTGGGTAGAGGTGTCGATGGGCTGCCTCCGAGTGGTAATGATGCTTAGACATGGGAAAGGAAGATTCTGCTGTTTGAAAGGAGGTGGAAACGCCCGCAAGTGTTTGGAATGCTACCTTTGATTATCACCTTATGAACAATCCTTGGAGCATGTTCCGTTTCCATCGAGCTGTCGAGTGGCCCCCAGCAGACGTGATGTTTGTCTCGCATCGTTTAACGTCGCTATTTCTCTCCGTACTCTGGCTGTACTTTGTGTGCAGAAACGGCGCCCGGCACCATCAGGCGGAGTGTAACGTGGGGGTCTGCGGCGTAGTGTCCACGTCGAATGCTAAATAAAGGGACCAGTCGTACGACGGCCGGAGAAAATTGCAACGTTAGCCTGTCGACGGTGACACTTGAATCTCGGCGAGTTTGCAGATGGTGGCGCTTTTGTAGGGCGTGGGAGGCCAGCGTGTTTCAGGGGCGGCCGAAGACTCCGAGAGCCCAGAAACAGCGTGGATGACGAGATTGCAGGACCGATGGGACTTGATGGCGGCGAGGCAGGCACAACACGTCGGCCGCTGCCGCCGCGAAGTTGACGAGCGATAAGCGGCTGTGTAGCCAAGGCAGCGAGCGCTACATGGCAATCAGCACGAGGAGCAGGAGCAGGAGCGAGCGACGAGTCTTTCGAGTGTCACGGCTTTCACGTCGATATCAGCTGCATTTATCTTTCGGGCCTGAATAATTCTCGCA